>NC_045750.1:3332748-3342748 GCF_008692095.1 Etheostoma spectabile | reverse complement strand
TGTTGACTGTAATCTTCTTGTTGTTGTTGTTTTTTAGGGAGACAATTCTAAGATTTTCCAGGGACAACGGATAAAAATGAGCCTTTTGGCTAATTCTGGTGCATTTACAGCAATGTTAATTAATGTCCACTGTCCCTGTATAATAAATTAATAAATCAAATTAAATCGCAGACACTGCATTGGAGAGTAACATTTGGAACTGTTACGGCTCTAGCTGTAAAGTTTAACTTTGGCTGTGTCTCATTCTCCTGAGCGATGCAGCTTTACAAGTTAACCCTAACCCCCAAACCCTGAATTCAGATCGTATAAGAAACAAGATTTTTAGCAGTCAGATCTTGTTTCTTATACGATCTGAATTCTACGATCTTTCTTTTGCTAAATTCCGCCATGACTTTACCCTCTAACATCCTTTTGAAATAGTTTTTCAGGCAATTTTTTGTAATCTTGTAACCAAGATTTACAAGATACCTTTTACAGGTTTTTTTGTTGTATATACAGTAAATTACAGCAATTACTTGTTAACAGGAAAACAACAATCAATTGCAATCTTGTTTACAACGTGATCTTGTATTCTATCGAAATGACAGAAGTTACCTGGCAACTCGAGCTGCGAGTACATACGCAGGTGTTGATACTACACAATCCAACATGTTGTTGTAGAACATTGTTAGAGTTCTTTTACTCCTCCTGTGTTACTCTAACTATGTTATGTGACTAGAAAAAAATAGATGCATCTGATCCCCCCCTCTCTCCTTTTTTAGGTGGCAGAAGTGAAAATCATTCAACATTTGCTGTGTTTTCAGTTTCAGAATGATGAAGGCAGTCGGAAAACAATTACAAAGCAGGATGTACAGGAGGATTCGGTTTCTCTGCAACTATCACGTTCTCCCAAAGGACGTACGGATCTCTGGGCATTCGATTGTCAAATTGAAAAAATAGCACAAACCCCTCAGAAGGTTTGGCTCCGCCGCTGACCCAGAGCTAACAGCAATCTGATCATTTCTGTGTATTAACCATAGGCGTAGATTTTGGGGGGGAGATGCTGGGGACACGTCCCCCAATATTTAAAAGAAGGAGATTTGTCACCCTCAAAAAATGTGAAAGGCAAGGCAGCTTTATTTGCATCACGCATTGCAGCAACAGGGCAATCCAAAGCTCATTAAAAAGCATTTAAAACTATTTTAAAATATAAAGGAGACGAGATTTTAGGACAATAGTGTGGGACAACGTGTAAGCCGTCACTTTATACACGCAATCCACCCGCAGTCATTGTTCCCAGAACGGGCCGGTCTTACTTTTTAAATTTCAATACAACCAACTCCCCAAACGATGTGTTCAGGGGGCTGAAAAAATGTACGGAAAACAAGGACTATGTCTACTTGTGCAACATCAGGGGAGGGAACAATGCAGCTGGGATTTCTTGTGGTTTTTAAACGTCACGTATTTTATGTCGGTTTAAACTTTAAAGCTTATGGATTTTATGATTCCTAAACACGTGTGATGCTTTGAATATGCAGAAAGCTTTGAACAATACAGGAGAATAATTAATAACAATAATGAACGGCATGAAACGGCATGAATTGTTGCCTGAAATTTCTTAAGAATGCAGGAAATAAAATGTTTGATGCTCAAAATGTTCTGGTGGGGGGGCGACGACCCCGAGACCCCCCCAGGTTATGTGCTCCCTCCCACCCCCATGTTGAAACCATACACACGCCCTTTAATATTTTAACAGAACGCGATTCCCAGATGTAATTAACTGTGGGAAAATGAACAACGTGCCTGTTTTACTGGATGTACAGGACTTTGTTGGATATCACTAATGCTAGCCAACGTAGTGAGCTACTCACAACACGTTATCCTAAATTATTAACCACCACTAGGATTTGCGACTGTCAAGAAAAAAGTGTTGAAAAGCCTTAAAGGTCCCATGGCGGGAACATTTCATATTATGAGTTTTTTTTTTTTACATTAATATGAGTTCCCCCCATCCTGCCTATGGCCCCCCAGTGGTTTGAAATGGTGATAGGTGTAAACCGAGCCCTGGGTGTCCTGCTCTGCCTTTGA
This sequence comes from Etheostoma spectabile, assembly GCF_008692095.1. Lineage (NCBI taxonomy): Eukaryota > Metazoa > Chordata > Actinopteri > Perciformes > Percidae > Etheostoma > Etheostoma spectabile. The sequence goes on along the minus strand of NC_045750.1, from coordinate 3,340,681 downwards.
GAAAATGAAAGCTCAGATGGGCCTCCCCTTTCTCTGCTTTGACCGCCAGGAGAATTTGGCCCGACCATGAGAGAGAGACATCATGACTTTCAAACGAGCAAAGTGGTGGTTGGTCAAAGCCAAAGTCTGTCTATCTATCTATCTATCTACCTATCTCTCTCTCTATCTATATCCAAGGGCGTAACTTTGGGTTCAACATTGAGGAGGTTGAGATCTCCAACTATCTAGGGAGGTCCCGGGACATGTCTGCATGTATTGAAAAAAGCATCAAAAACATTAAAAAGTGTCAATAAAAAACCTCAAAAAAAGCAAGAAAACCTAAAAGAATAGTGGGAAAAAACCCTAGTTACATCTATCTATCTATCTATCTATCTATGCATCTGTCTATGAGTGTGTGCGACCCTAACCTTTGACCTCTGACCTCACTGAGCTTCCCCACAGAAATAAGGAGCGGACCCCAGGATTGTGACTTGCAGCAACGTGCTTATAATTCAAATGCTAAGGTTGGGTGTCTGTGGAAATGCAGAGATGAAAACACTGAGATATTTTCCAGGAGTCTCATCTGCAGGTAGGAAGCGACAGAGCAGGGCCCTGGCCGTGCGTCGGAGTCCCCCCTTCACCCCGGCCGGGCCCCTCTCTAGACGGCAACACGTCATGGAACATTCCCGGAACCAGCCAGCGCACCACCCACCATCTCTCTCTCTCTCTCTCTCTCTCTCTCTCTCTCTCTCTCTCTCTCTCTCTCTCTCTCTCTCTCATGCACAGACACACACAAATAGAGGAAGCAAACGATGAGCATATGAGATAAAGTCACTTCCTTATAAAAAAAAAGAACTCCTGTAAACAGTTTTAGTCTAGGCTATAGGAGAGTCACTCTACAACACACAAACACACACACACACACACACACACACGCTGTAGCAACAAGCCTCCATTTAAATACCTACATGTCACACTCGTATTGTAGCGGCAACAAGGAAATAGCAGAGATAGAGCTAAGGTCACAGCCCATAGGCTACTCACTTTTGAAAACTCCACAGCCACTATAGGCTGGATAATACCGGGGTTGGCAAGTCAACTTCACCGCCTCAAATCCACCCCGATGCAGGCAGATTTGGCTCATTGCTGCACAACGCACACATGGCAGAGAGAAGAAAAAAAAATCAAACCATGACACCTTTACCCGAGCTTGCACTTTCACCGCTTCATATCCACGAACACTCCCCCCTGTCCCTCCGGTTCTCTCTCCCCGGCCCTTTTGCAGCCAGCCTGGCCGTGCAGGCTACTGAAAATTCCTCAGGATATTACGCAACCCGGGTAATCTGCATGCAATGCAATGCGTGCCCGGGGTATTCCCCCTGCCCCTGCATAGCCTTGCCCTTATAAGCTAAACAAAAAAAAAGATCAAGTGGCCGTGAAAAACAGCCAATAACGTCCGCCATGGCGCAGAAAAGCCCAGCTGTCACGGTGTTATGTGTGAGAATATATGTGTATAGGAAGGTTTGGTTGTTGTTGTTTTTCTGTATCTCCCGGCAGCGCTTACCTTCCGTCTGCGCTCCAGCTGCGCGTCTCCGCGCGATAATGACAACAAGCAACCCCCGGTGACAGGAGATCCGATTCCGAGCGGGCTTGACACCTCGCTGGATGTCCGTTAGAAACAGCCCGGAGAGCAGTTGTTAGAAATCCACACGAGTCGAAGGGGAAGCGGTGGAAAACGTCGCCGACGGAAGGAAAAAGTTGCGCGTAAAAATGGAAGGAATCCTTTCCGACCGGGTTCCTGCTGCCGGAGCTCCTCTAGCCTACTGCAGTCAGACAGCCAGTAAATGTGTGCGTCTGACTGTGTTATGATGAGTGTGTAGGTTATGTGTGTGCGCGTGAGAGGGTGAAATCAGGAGACACACTCGCGCACACACACACACACACACACTCGTTCGCTCACGGGGGTTATTCCAAACGCCACTTCCCAGAATAGCAGCAGAGAGGAGAGGGAGAGAGAGAGAGAGAGTGAAAGAAACGGAGTGGCAGAGAGCGAGGAAGAGAGAGGGCGTGTGTGTGTGTGTGTGTGTGTGTGTGCGTGCGCGAGTGTGACGTCGTCGGATCCCCCAGCGCGCAACCAGGGCAGAGGGAGGGGAGGAGGAGCAGTGGCCGAAGAGGAGGCTCTGTCTGCCGGCAGAGAGAGAGAGCCGGATTCCCCGGTCACCTCTGGAGCGATGTGTCTGTCTGCCCGTCTGTCTGTCACGCTGCCTTGTTTCCGCCTGTCTATCTGTGCATTCAGCCATAGGCCCAAGGTGATTACCAGAATTGAGTAAATAGGCTAAACACAGCATAAGCTACAGTTTTGCAGCACAAAATGATTTTATGAATATGGTCAACTGCAGCTGCAGATATACATAGGCTCTTTGTTTTCCCTGTAAATAAATAACTAACACAATGTCAAACCCTATTATTCATAATAGTCATCATCATGATTGCCATATTTATTGTTGCTGAATTCAATTACCTCACTTATCATTGCATAATTAAAATCTACAAACTGATGGTTAATCTTTTAACACCCACCCACCGAATGATGCATGATCATAGTACTAAGCCTATAATTCATTTATTTGGGCACGGGGCATTGCCTATGTTGACTGGTTGGAAATCAAACTTTATTAAGTTCCAAATTCAAAGTTATACACGTTAGTGTGCATTGGATCTGGATTATTTTGTGACGAGGCATTCTTATTGAAAATGGGACTCTGACCAAAAAGATGAGTGTCGTATATATCAGTACATTCCTAGTCTATATTTATATTCATGTAACTTTTCATAGCACCAGAGAAGAAAGTTGGCGGCTGGCGTTCCATATAAAACGGATGGGAATAACCAAATGTGTGAAACATGTTTCCATAGAATTTAGGTATTTATTTAGGTGAGTGCACTTTTTTGCCATATTAAATGTGCGATAGTCTATATCCACGGCACTCCACGTCCTTGCTCTGTTGTGCCTGGAAATTCAGCCGGATGTCCCTCTCTTTGTTACCTTCCTCTTTCTCTGTGTCGGCGTTCTAACCCCCGGTGGATTTCTGAGGACTATGGTTACCTGGTCCTCAGGTCTCTGCAGGGTAAATCCAGACAGCTAGCTAGACTATCTGTCCAATCTGAGGACTATGGTTACCTGGTCCTCAGGTCTCTGTAGGGTAAATCTAGACAGCTAGCTAGGCTATCTGTCCAATCTGAGGACTATGGTTACCTGGTCCTCAGATCTCTGCAGGGTAAATCCAGACAGCTAGCTAGACTATCTGTCCAATCTGAGGACTATGGTTACCTGGTCCTCAGGTCTCTGTAGGGTAAATCTAGACAGCTAGCTAGACTATCTGTCCAATCTGAGGACTATGGTTCCCTGGTCCTCAGATCTCTGCAGGGTAAATCCAGACAGCTAGCTGGACTATCTGTCCAATCTGAGTTTCCTGTTGCACGACTAAATCAACTTTTGAACGTACACGTTCCACCAAACAAGATCCTTCCCGAGGCTGTTTTGCAGCAGCACCGTTGCCCCATCCGGCGCTTAACTCCTCCCAAGACCATTGTGATTGGTTTAAAGAGATGCCGATAAACCAGAGCAGGTTTTTCTCCCATCCCAGAATGCTGTGTGGACTAGCCGGACCCTCATCCACAGCGCTGTGGCGGAAGGTCTGGCAATGTGAGACTAGTACATGTACAACAACAAGAAACCAGATGCCAGATTTCAAGTGAATCCTCAGTATCCAGTCAACACCCCCCCTACAGCTCCGAGTCCTTTTATTTGGAAAACACTATAGTATAGAGGAGCTCATTTAGGCAACCATCCTGCTGATAAATCAAATCAGGACTGATAAAGCGCCTTGTTCCCCTCTTTGGACAGGTTCAGATGCGGCGTCCTCTGTGATAATAACATTAGCTTTTGTTGATGCATTTTAACAGGTGGCAGGTTTGAAGCATCACAGGTTTGATTCCTCTGACAGACAGAGCACCAGGCCCAGAGTGTGCCAGCTTCGACCTACAGCAAGCACCCACTGGGATAATAAAACCGACTTTTGCACGGCCCTATAGACGTCAGCCTGCTTCAAATAGTTCCCATTGTACCGGCAGATAATGACACATAATAGTCTGTTAATTGTCTCGATGGCATCCGTCCAGTCACAGGGCCTGGAGAAGTCCGAGAAGGAGGAAAAGATGCTGATCGGCCGGGGCGGAGTCATCAGTGGAGCAACTGGAAATGTACTGACCAAAACAGGTTGGCAAACCCAGTGTGGCGGAGCGCATGGCTGCCGTCACGGTAGCAACACGCTACCTGTTGTAGCCCTCAAAGACAGACCTGAATGATGCCTGTACATATGTTTATTTATGTTTAATGATCACAAGATGAATCTCACCTGTTAACCTAGTCATTCCTCATTGTTAATGGGAATTGTATAGTGTGTAAATGTCTAGAATATTAGATTCATTTTGGTTGTGTGTAGCCTTTTAAACGGTCTAGTCACCTGAGACACCCCTGCATTGTAGAGTTGGTATGATCCAATTTTAGGGGCGGGCTTCAGCCCTCTGTAGGTAGGCAGTTGACTTAGTTCTGGAGGAAAACTGAGGGTGTAGGACGTAAGTCTGTCGGATACCCTCAGAAATGATATTCAGGAAACAGTGTATGTTTTTTAGATGTTGTGATCTTTTTTGGCTTTCACGTCAATTACTTTTATTTTTGGGAAAGTATTTTCTTTTTCTTTATTTTGTTTTTATTAATGCTTCTTGTTGCCTAAGGGCCTTAATTGGGAATATAAATAAAAATCCCATCTTTTTCCAACCACAACTTCCTGAGTGTTTTTCACTTGCTCAACCACTGGCTACATCTACCTACAACAAATAGCATCTACTTTTGGATGGGCGGAGCAAGGAGGTGGAAGGGGGTGGCTTCTTCTGGGGGACTCCAGCCCCGAATGTTTTCTCCAAAGCCTAAAATATTTGTGGGTTTTGAAAAAAATGTTGTGTCATTTTCAGGGATTTTCACAAGTCTCTGAGCTACAGTTCACACATTTTGGCATTCAGCACTTCTTATGTCTGGGCCTTGTGTAAGGTTTTTAAAGTGTGAATGGCCCAGCAACTGGCGGGGTGACCAAATATTTGTATGTTACGTATTATGTGTTATGTGTAGATAAGCCATAGGTTACACAGGGAGGGGAATAACATTCAACTTATCAGACTTTTCCTAAAAATAAAGATTATTCATGAGTCCTGCATCTTTTGAGGACGAGTCTCGAGACTTTACTGCAACTTGAGTCTGCGTCTCCATTCTCCAGTCCCCATGTCTGGTCCTTTCCCCTCAGTCTTTGACTGGACCAACAAATCAATGAAGAACAAAGGAAATATTGCCATTCATTCTGTGATCTCTACTAAAAATAGGTTTCAAGATTAGCATGCTGTTTTTACAGCAGATTTTCTACCCCTTCCTACATTATGTAACTTAAAAATAGTAACATCACACAACTTTTGCCCATTTTCAGGTGGCAGGATTGCGGCCCATTCGCATGGGATAAGCAAAGTCTGGATTTTACTCAAATCTACTCACATTATATGATGTCAAGGCTTTTTTATGTTTTTTTTGTGCTCTGGTTTCAGAATGATGAAGAGTTGGAGAACAATTAGATACAAAACAGCACATCGGCTCTACAGGATGATTCTTTTCACTTCCAATTGATAAACGTCCTTTTAGGCATTTTATGATCAAATGGCTTAAATGATGGTGCACATAGCTGCAGGAAATGGAGGCCCCCAGTCCCTGCTAGATTGGAGTTGAGCCCCTGGGACAAAGCACAAACGTGTAACCACAACGCTCCTGGTTGGATAATGGACATTTTTTTGCACACCATTCCACTCTCCCTGCCTATATTTTCTGTCTATCTACACTATAAACAGTCTTAAAAGGTGTGGAATTCAAAAGCTCCTGAGCCAGAATCCAACCACATCACCTAACAGAGGAACACATTCCTTGATCTTTGTTTGCAGGAGAGGTGTGGCTCTTCAGGGTGTGAATCCCCCCTTTTCCTCAAGTTTTGATGGCAGTTCATCTGTCATCTTCCCTGTAACTCAAGCTCTGTAGGGACACTCCAACCCTGGGAATGCTGTGCTATAGACAGACGGAAGAAAGTGTCAAGATCTCTGACCTCCCGTGGCACAGGAACTCCTCAATTAAAGCCCTCCTCTGTCTTGCTTATGGCGGTGGCGTACGTGTGTGTTTGTGCTGGCCGTGCAGGGATAAGTGGATTAGCGTCTGCAATCTCCCGTAAGAGGCTCATCGGGATGTGATGTGACCTCATCACCGGTGACCCCGGAGTCCCCATGGCGACGCCGTGGCAACACGGCACCATAGCGACAGAGAGCGGCACCAGCTTCTGATGCGGCAATTTGCATCTGCTTTTCATTTGAAGCCCAGCAGGAAGGTGTTCGCAGTGTGGAGCGCTGGAGTCTGCACACTCCCTCCGTCTGTTCAGATGTATACCGTCCAGATACTGTATGTCTTGTAAATACTGCATGTGTGTATGTGTGTGTGTGTGTGTGTGTGTGTGTGTGTGTGTGTGTGTGTGTGTGTGTGTGTGTGTGTGTGTGTAAGTCAATGTCTATCAGGTTTCATTCAACAAAGCTCAACCTCCTGAATGTAATTAGTCAAAAAATGATTTCAGTCTCCAACCACAGACATATTTTCCAGCAAATGTCCTCACATGACTCATTGCTTTGATAATCTGCTCTGCAGCTGTCATTTTGATGAAGTAAGTGTGAGTTTTTCCCCACATGCCATTTCACATTAAACTCCATCGATTTCTTTGTCTAAAATGTGGTTCCAGGATGTTGATAATGTTAACGTGTCTCTTCAAATAACTACAGTGAAAAAGCAGTTTACAAAAAGGAATAAACTTCAACAGAATCGCTTTCCTTTCTACTATTATTATTATTATTATTATTATTATTATTATTATTATTATTATTATTATTATTATTTTAAAGATTTCTTTTGGGTGTTTTTCCCCTTTATTTCAGAGTGAGCTGGAGGCCGGCCCACTTCTTTCTACTATTCTGACCATAAAGTTATAGGAACACCAAACAAGTGTTAGAAATTAGACAACAATGAAAACAACATTTTAATAAAGAGTATTATGAGTGTGAAATACAACAAAAAAAAAGACTAGGGATCAATGGGATTGTGCAGCAGCAGTGGTTTGGGACATTGATATTGATGTTATGAAACAGTGTTCTTGATGTTTTGACCATACTTTATGACTGACAATACCAAAAAGAAACCTGGATCCATTTTTTTAAGAGCTTTTTTGCTGTATTTACATCAGGGACAATAGAAGGGCGGACAGCAAAAGTAATCGATAAAAAAAACACACAATCTCAATAGGTTTCCACGCTTTAAAAAATATATCTGCATGCAAAAAACATGATGTTATAAATATGTTTCCGTGGCTTGTTCAAATGGACTCCTTTTGTTTACACAGAAAACTCAACAAAGTTTGACAGCTCCTTATGAGGTCATAAGGGGCAAGCTTACCCCCCTTTCTCTGCTCTGCCCATCCAGACAATTTGGCCCACCCATGAGACAGAGACATCATGGCTTTCAAACAAGCAAAGTGGCAGTTGGTCCAGGCTACACCTCCAGCCTCCACCTTGCCGCCCCCCCCCCCCCCCCCCCCCCCCTCCAAAGCTACAGACTTAAAAATGGCACATTCTAAGGAAAGCTCATTGTGGGACTGTCCAACCGGAGTTTTCTGTTGCACGATTAAAACAACTAACTTCCCGAGGCTAAAAGATGATTGGGGATTGGTTTAAAGAAATGCCAATAAACCAGAGCACTAGCACTAGCCAGACCCTCCTCCGCAGAGCTGTGGAGGAAGATCTGGCAATGCGAGTCTAGTTGAAGATC
>NC_045750.1:2712575-2712738 GCF_008692095.1 Etheostoma spectabile | reverse complement strand
ACACAGGGTGAAAAGAGGAGCTGCAGTAATGTGCAGAATAACAAACATATTATGGAACAACCTCTAAATACAGTTATGAAACTGAAGATGAGCATAATATGATCACTTTAATACTGATTCATCAACATAAAAGTAGCATTTCATTGTTGAGGTTGAGATACTT
>NC_045750.1:2711853-2712565 GCF_008692095.1 Etheostoma spectabile | reverse complement strand
TTAACTACTTTATATACATCGGTATACTGTGATCTCATATTGATGAAAAACATTTCGCTCATATTAAACGTCCAACTAGTCGTCTCTGCAGTGTGTCCCTTTCTGTCTCTCTGTCCCTCCGGACACATTGACACTTCCTGTAACCGTTCACGGCCATTCTCACACACCGGCAGAGCTCTGCTGCTGGTGTTACCCACATTCTCAGCCAACACTTCTCCTTCAGTTCTCAGAAACAAACTGCAAAGATACAAAGAGGAACCAACAGGTGTCAGACAGTAAAACATCATCTTATGTGGGATCTTTCAGCTGCTACAGTATCACCATGTTGCACCACGGACATCAAGAGTGAAGTCCTGCTGGGAGGAGTTGGACTCTTCACCTGTGTGTTCATGTGTGCTGTCAAACATCACCATGACTCCTGTCTGGTTTCTAATGAACTCCATCTGAAGAGAACAGGCTGCATGACTGCAAACACTTATCTTAACCAACAATCTCATATTCAACTTCTTCTTTTTCAGGTGTGAAAGACGTCAGTGTCCCAAATCCTCCCTGGTGTCCACAGTGAGACCACCATCTCACATGAGGTTAATACAGTTAGTTTGTTGCAAAGCTTTAGATTGGATCAATGAACACAGAAACATTTAACTTTCCTCTGAGAGAAAACTACGTTTTAAAAATGCAAACGTGAAAGTTATGAAAGACTTTTTGGCTG
>NC_045750.1:2711589-2711843 GCF_008692095.1 Etheostoma spectabile | reverse complement strand
CTAAAGTAAGACTATAAAGTCCCCCACGGTTAACTTCCTCAGTCGTCTTCTTCGTCTTTTCAGGTGTGAAATACGTCAGTGTCACAAATACTCCCTGGGACCGGTCTATAAGAGATTCAAACAGCCTTCCCCTAACCTTAAATGTCATTATGAGGAAGTGACATCATCCTAATTACAGGAAGTAGCTGCAGCGTCTCTCAACTAAAGAACTATTTTAGAAACAGTTGTGAGCATCAGAACGAGAGAGAGAAGAA
>NC_045750.1:2708481-2711579 GCF_008692095.1 Etheostoma spectabile | reverse complement strand
AGAGAAGCACGATGGAAGAGTTCAAATGGATCAAAATGTCTTTATTTCTGATACCGCTGCTTCACTTTACAGGTCAGAAGACTTATATCATATATATATATCTATATATCTATAGATATATATATATGGCACATGGCAACAATTAACTTCATCATTCTTATTTAAGATACTTTACTTCCTAAATGTTATCCAGCTGATACAGATCTGATGTTTGTCATTAACATGGTGAGTTTAGTGAACTCTTATTTCTCTCTCATCTTCTCAGCAGCAGCAAACAGACAGTTTCTGCTCTCCTCCACTGTCAGAGATGGAGGTGAAGTCACGTTGTCATGTGAAAATGTGAGAGATGATCAGAATAAGTGTGACGGTACGACATGGAACTTCAGTAAATTAAACGGCACAGTTGAGCTGGTTAGACTTGGTCAGATTGGTGAAGAAGCCAAAGCTAAATCAGACAGACTGAGTGTTACAGAGAACTGTTCTCTGGTTATAAAGAAGGTCTCAGAGGAGGATGCTGGTCGTTACTTCTGTCGTCAGTACAACAAAACAGGACAACAACAAGGTCCAGACTCTCAGGTTGCTCTCTTTGTTGTTACCAGTGAGTATTTACATCATGTTTTCTAACAAAAACAATATACTGACATATTACAATATTCATGATTACAGAGATGAAGTTAATTTTTACTCTTGTTGTCTTTCAATATCTCCGTCTTCACCAGTGACTGAAGAGAAGAAAGATGATGAGATGAAGTTCCTCTGCACTGTGTCGACATATGATCGTTGTAAACACAAAGTGAAGTGGCTGTATGAGGGTACAGACATGGTTAAACATCACCCACACATTAAGACGTCAAAGAGTGTCTGCTACGCAGCTGTGAAATGGCTGGACCATGTTAGTCCTGTGGATCATGTTAGTTCTGAAGATCCTGTTAGTCCTTGGGATCATGTTAGTTCTGAGGATCCTGGTTTAATTTACAAACCAGGGTCTGACTTATTGAAGTGTGAAGTGAGAGATATTTACACTAAAGAAGTGCAGCTGTTTCCCTTCATCCCTCCTCGTTCCCCAAGAGAGAAACCAGGTGAGAATATGATGAGATGTTTAAAATCACTCTGTGGATAATTACACTAAATATTAGTGTAGATGTGAGGATTTAATATTTCATCATTGTGTCATGATGTCAAGATGGTTAAACTTATTTCTAAATGTACAGTTTGTTGCATTTTGTTATTGCAATAATTAAACTGCCGATGCGACGACGACGACGACTCCACTATTACCAACATCAGGGACAATGAGCACATCAGAAGGTAAGAACTAAACTTAATCGGTATAAAATGACTAAAAACCCCCAAAACATGTTTATTAGAAGTCACTATTCCTCCTTTACTTACAGAAGATGGTAGATATTAAGGTATGTTATTACCAAACAGTGTTATTTCATTTGTCAGAAAAAACTGAGAAAACAAGAACTTCTGGAAAAAGCAGAGAATCAGTAACAACCACGACAGGAATCAGAGATTCTTCAAACAACGAACAAGGTAGTAACTCATAGCTGTTGTCCCTCTTCCTCTAGAATCTCTGTCTTCCTGTCCACAAAAAGTTTTTAATGTTTTCCTTGTCTTTTCAGGTTGGATGTATTGGCTGATCTTTGTACCTGTGGCGGTTGCAGCTCTCATAATCCTCACTGTGGTTGTCCTCAGATGTAAGAGAGCTGAAGGTGAGAACACTGCAACACATCCTCATACCTGAACCACACAATAGGTTGACTGGCAGTGACTCCCAAAACGACATATGTGACCGTTCTGTCTACCGCAGCACGGTGGTTGCTTTAAACATGTTACAAATTGTAATCACGTGACGCAGTGTTAAACACATAGTTAAAGTTGTTCGTGAAATTAAGCTTGTTAAGTTGACGCAGCAAAATTACTTTGGGTAAATAAAAAATGAGACACGAAAAATTATAACGTGACATCACGGTCCGTAAAAGTCTGTTACGTTCAAAAAGTGACATTTCACTTTTAGTTTCACACAACAGGGGGACACAAACCCCGTCTCCTGAGGGAATGTCCCCCCCCCCCCTTCCTTTGCACGGCAGCTGGGCTCTCGGGATTTCGTGAGATCCTGCGATGATCGCGGCACCACATATCACCCAATAAATCCAGCTCATCAGGCTTCATCAGTCTATATACATGACGCTCCAGTTTCGGGATTGCTTCGGTGCGGCTGGAAAATCAGCCGGTTCTCCCTCATTTAGGCCGGATGTCCGTCTCCTTCCTCTTTCTTTATGTTGGCGTTCTAACCTCCGGTGGAGATCTTTGCAGGGTAAACCCAGAAAGCTAGCTAGACTATCTGTCCAATCATGGAAACAGCAGTGGACCGAACCATTTAGTGTCCATTGAGAAACTACTGGTAGCTACGGACTAGAGCCCAACCGGTGAAGGATTTTTAAGGCCAATTCCGATACGAATTTGATGGTTCATCCAATCACCTGCCAGGTGTTTTTTGCCCTGAGCCCGCCCTTTTCCAAACAGTTTCTAATGACGGCCATCTGGCCTCATCCTGCATCCTTATGTGGAATATTTTACTTTTACTTTCCCTTAGTTGCAATAATTACTACAGCCACCAGATGTCGCCGTCTAAGGAGAAATGTGAACATGGGATGTTAATAATTGCTTTTACAATCAACCTTTATGCTTGTTTTGTGGGTGGAGACGAAGTGCAACATTCACATAGGAAACTTTCATAATTCTTTTGTTGTGGAAGCTGAAGTTGACTCTTTTTTTCCTCTTCAGGGAAGAAAACACAGACGGATGAAAACATGGTGAGTGTCAAATGTCTGTTGATTCAATCAGCTTTTCTCTGACGGTGTCATGAGCATCCAAACATCCTTCATAGACTTTGTTAATTTCAGATACTGAGCTTAAACACTGCAGTGACTCCAGAAACCAGATCACACACACTGCACCCACAAAGTTACACTGACTGGTTGATAGATTTTAAATGTCTCTGTGAGCCACGTCCCCACATGTTACTGAGCAGCCTTTATGTTGTCTCCTCTGTGCAGGCTGATCCTGAAGGTGGTGTTTCCTACGCCTCC
>NC_045750.1:2700400-2708471 GCF_008692095.1 Etheostoma spectabile | reverse complement strand
CCAAGAAGACCAACAGGAGAGCCCAGGTCAGCTGCTGATTGGTTACTGGGATGCTGGGACATTATGGAGCATTGTGTTGTGTTTATGAGGCGCTGGTTGTCATATTGTTGCATTATTGTGTTGTTTCCTATTGTGTAATTTACGTGTTGTCTTTTGTTCTCCAGGCTGGAGGTGGAGATGATGATGAAGATGATGCAGTGACCTACAGCACCGTGAGAGCTTCCTCTTCCTCTGCTGCTGCTGCAGCCTCAGCTGATCTCAGCGACCTCTACGCCACCGTCAACAAACCCAACCAATAAGAAAGCACGGTGTAGTTACAGCTTGTAGCATTACACTTATTTTCCGTTACTTGATAAGAGAGAAAGAGAGGATGAACAACTGATAAGTGGTTAAAAGATGTGTGCTAATTGTTCTATAATTTTGGCCAATGGGCTCTTGTTTTATGGACTAAATTTAAACAGCGTTTTATTTTATGTGTATATAATTTATCTAAAAAGGTTATTTTAGGTTATTTTCCCAGTATTGAGTACTGAGATCCTTATATTTTTTCATTTACTGTTGTAACTGGACGGTTGGTCAGTCTGGAAGAAAACAAGCCGGTTTGTTCAATGTGCTAACTGACTGATAGCACAGACTGACTGAAAAAAAAATGATTTTAATAATAATTGATCATTTTCATTGCTATTTTCAATGCTAACTGCGTAGAACTTTGTTAAGTATGTGAAAAACGGTTTTTGTTTGTTTTGATTTTGCAAGTAAGGATGATGCACACATATTGAGCTGGCTATTTGCATATAGGGATGATAATGATAATCTTACTTGTCAGTGTACAGTTCATATTCAATGCAATTCAATTCACTTCAATTGTATTTATTGTGTCAAATTACAACAGGAGTTAGCTCAGGAGACTTTACAGATGTCTAGACCACATTCTATAATTTATAAAAAAAAGACCTATCAATTCCCCCAAAGAAAAAACAATAAAAAACTTCCATTTTACAGGCTTAAATATGATTTATATTTAAAGACAGAAATAGGATTCCTAATAACCAAAGCAGGTTGGTATGATGCCCCGCGGCACTTGTGGTAACGTGTGAAATGTTTTTTTTTCTCAAATATGTTTTTAAAGCTATATAAGAGTATAGAAGCATTTTGGCTTGTTTTTTTTGCTGTTTCCTTTAAAAATTATAAAGATGTAGGCTGTGTTGTATAAAAGCAGTGTCTTGTCATCCTATGTGGCACAGACCACATGTTTGGCATGACACAGAAATTAAAAATAAACTCCATCTATAACTGATAAAGTTTCATCTGAATTATTTATTTTAGGCACCTTTAAATTCCAGATACTTGAGGTCAGCGTGAGCGTCGTACCAGTTCATGTCGGCCATAATAAATGAAGGAGGAAAGTTAAAGCTAATGATGTCTGCCCGAGCAACAAGTGACATATACATGTCAACATACTGTCTGAGAGGAAGGAAGGATGAGGAAGTAACACTTTAATGTTTAGAGGAAGTTAATAGGACATTTGTCTTTAAGTAGCAACTGGTTCAGAGACTTTCAAGAAGGACAAGCAGACAAAGACAGAGAGACACGATGGCTCAGTTCAGGTGGATTATAACCTCTTTTTTTCTGATACTAATGCTTCAGCTTACAGGTAAGATTACATAGAATATGTAAATAAAAACAGAAACATCAGCTTATTATCAGTTAATATGTCTGACGATGTGAGATTAGGCTTTAAGTAACGGGATAGTGTGCAAACAGCAGTGGGCCGAACCATTTAGTGCTAATGGTAGCTACGGACGTGCTTTATGTATGTGACGGCCGCAACTGTTCGTTCAAATCAACAATGGCGGACGTGATATATGAACACTAACAACACTAACTTATTAACTCAAGTTAAAAGTTATTTTTGGAATTTATGTTCAATAAACCTAATTTATATGAAATTATACCTAATGTTTGAGTTAGAAAAGCAGAAATTAGGAATTATTGAGACAAAAATTAAAGGAATGGATGTTGATGATAATCACAGACTGGAATATGTCAACTTTTACTCAATACTATTTTAAAAACACTTCAATTTTTTTTCTCCACATGCTATAAAATTGAATAAGACACCCCAAAACTAATGAAAGTAGAGATTTTTACTTTCAAAAGAGCATTGTGGAATCAATCATGTTATTTTGGGGAATTAAAAAGAACATTGATTTAGGAAAACGGGTCAATTTGACCCGAGGACAGCATGAGGGTTAACCAAGACAAATAAATAGTGAGTTTGTGTTCCAGTAGAGTGAATAAATAGTGAGTTTAGTAAACTTTTGGAAACCAACGATGAGGCACATAAGCAAACTTTTGCTGTAAATTAGATTAGATAATACTTTATTCATCCCACAGTGGGAAAATTCCCTTATTACAGCAGCCACAGTTTCAAACAGTAAAAAGCAAAATAAATAATAAAGAAAAATACTACTATCTAATACTACTATTACTGATTACTATTACTACTATCTACTAATCAGGGCTGTAGTCAAGTCCACCTTTGTCTAGTCCAAGACAAGTCCAAGACCAGGACTAGTCGAGTGCAAGTCAAGACCGAGTCCAAAGAGGTTTGAGTCCGAGTCAAGACCGAGTCCAGGACAGAAAAAAAGGTCTTGTGCATGACAGTATCAAGACAATCATTTTGGGTTTCACTTTCCCTCCAATATTATTATCAACATAATAAAGACACCTCGACTCAGTCCAGACCAAAAGCCATATTTGGCAAGACCAGTGTCCGAGTCCATAGAAAAACGGTCTTGAGTCCGGACTCGAGTCCAAGACCGGACTCGAGTACTACAGCCCTGCTACTAATACTATTATCTTTACACTGACAGTAAAAGCAATATTTAATACATCGTTTTGTTCGTATATTCTCAGCAGCAGCCGCCTCCTTTACTGTCAGAGCTGGAGATGACGTCACTTTGCCTTGTGAACACGTGATCGACGGTCAGAGAACGTGCGACAGTACTACCTGGGTTTTCAGTCAGTTAGAAAACACACCAATAGTAGTGCTGATTGGTCACGGGCGGATTGCTGAAAACGCTAAATCAGACCGACTGAGTGTTACAGAGAACTGTTCTCTGGTTATGAAGAAGGTCACAGAGGAGGATGCTGGTCGTTACACCTGCAGACACATCAGGAAATCAGGACAACAACAAGGAGAAGACGCTCTGGTTGAACTCTCCATTGTCACCAGTGAGTATTTGAATCACAATGTTTCCTGTTAGGACAAAATACTGAAACATTACAATAATTCTGATTATGGTTTTTTTAACTCTCACTCCCAATCTCCCCATCACCAGTGACAGAACATAACAACGCTGACAACGTGACGTTGCACTGCTTTGTGTCGACATACGAACGGTGTCAACACACGGTGAAATGGCTGTTTCAGTCTAAAGATGTGGATAAAGATAACCAAGATTTGAGGACATCCCAGTCTCCCTGCTACACCTCTGTGACCTTTCCTACTTCTCATTTTAGTTACACATCAAGGTATCAGCTCTTTAGGTGTGAAGTGACTGAAGGAGACAAAGTGCAGGAGTTTCCCTTCAGCCCTCAGTCCTCAGGTGAGAAACCAGCTGAGAACATGCTGAGCTGTTTAAAGTCACTTCAAACTGATGAGAATAAATACCTAAAATATTACAATATTTTATGGAGTTGAAGTTTTAATGTTACATCACAGCAGATTGTTAAATTGTGTTCATCTGTTCAGGTGAGGACACAACAACAACAAAACCAACAACCACCGCCATAATAACAACAACAGAATCAACAGCAAAACCTACAACTGAAAGCAGAAAAGCAAGTACCAATGATGCCTCACCAAATGTACAAGGTAAGGACTCTCCCTTCCTGTTCGTGATATGACCCGGCTCTGGGATCATGACAAATAGGAGTAAAAACATGTGAACAGTTAACTAAAAGAAATGGTAAATGTTAACACATGTAACACAAATGGTTGAATCTAACAAAGGATGCTGGCTGGACAACATGTTGCCAGGTAAACTAGAAAAAACTGTATAGACAACGAAGGAACTTCAAAATAATATGACGTAGTGCCAGGGGAAAGGGAGAGAAACCGATGAGGAGGGGGCAGTTTTAAAGGTCCCATGGCAATAAAATTTCACTTTATGATTACCTTAATCCATTAATACATTCATTAATATGAGTTCCCCCAGCCTGCCTTTGGTCCCCCAGTGGCTAGAAATGGTGATATGTGTAAACCGAGCCCTGGGTATCCTGCTCTGCCTTTGAAAAAATGAAAGCTCAGACGGGCCGATCTGGAATCTTGCCCCTTATGATGTCATAGGGGGCAAGGTTACCTCCCCTTTTTCTTTTTTGCCCGCCCAGAGAATTTGGCCGACCCATGAGAGAGAGACATCATTGCTTTCAAACAAGCAAAGTGGCTGTTGGTCAAGGACACACATTTTTCTGCAACAATTTGTGCCATTTCTGCATCAAGTTATAAGGCCAATGTCTTTATTTATGTAAAGGAAATTAAAATTAAATTTAAATTTGCATCTAAATTGCACCAAACTGCCAGTTTTGAATAATTTACACCGATGCACAGCAGCAACAAACGCAACACCCACGCCCTGGCAGAGACCCAAATAACTAAATTCACAGTTAGCGAAGGACGTTCAGACACGGATGTTGATATGTTGTGCAGTTTGGGGTTATATGGTTTTTATTGCTTCATTATTGCATGGTTGAATGTTTTGAAATGCTCCACACCATGGCTGTTAAGAAATCAGTATTTTGAAATGTTCCTTACACAGACAGATGCAAACAAAGTCTTGTGTTGTTTCCCGTCTATATCACATGTAATTCTTTCATGGCTGCAGGATTTTAAAAGCCAAAATGACGTGTGCTTCCACAGCTGGGACAGGTTGGCCTGCCCTGGACTACATCATGTTGGCCCTGCGTGTGGCTGAAGTCCTGCTAATGACTGTGATTACTGTTCTCCTCCTCAGAGCTCGAGGTGAGCACATTCACACCAACAGTTCGCACTGATCCACACAAACTGTAAGTTCAGAGCTGAAATCTTCCTTTGTGGTTTATTTTCCAGGGAGAATACATGATGACAACACTGAGTTGAAAAGAACTGGGGTGAACTGATATCTCAAATAAAACATGTATATAAATGATCAGGGAGGAAATTGAGAGGGGTAAACATGCCTCAAAGGAATTAATGGATACCCCTTAAGACTGTCCCTAAAACATGTGTTAAGGAGCAAATATTGCCCCCATAGTTTCAACATATAAACAGTATACAGTATATACAGTATATTTTAAGACAATATCAATCAATATTATATATCAATATTCAATCTCTCTCAATCTCTATTTTCCACTCACACAAACAGCGATGTGCACTAATAAAAACAATATTATGCTTTTTATGTTCTCATGTTGGCACAAGATGTGGATTACTGTGTGCATTTTAAACAGGGCTCTTTCTCATTCAAAAACAGCAATCTAATGCACGTTGTCAAAAATGTTGAGATCCCAACACTCCATCCTTCCTAACTCAGGGGACAGATGTGCAAACAATGGACTATTGAGTCTTGTAACGACAAGGTACTTTCCAACTTAATAACATAAATAAGTATTTTAAAAAAAATAAAAAAGTATAATCCTTGAAATCACCAATAGAAATTATTAAGTACTTTTCAACTTATTATGTAGAGAGAGTACAATATGTGCTATGTTAAAATGTAACAATTACAATGTAATCCTCTAAAAGTGTGAATTATTACTGTAAAACAGAATGAAGGGGACTAGGATTTTTAAAAGTGATTATGAGAGCATGTGGACACAATGTATGTGAGAGGAATAAGGGAAGTGAAAGAACATGTTGAAATATGCCTAGGCCAACGGGAAGACATGAGTGTAAGCTTTCAGTAAGAGTGTGTGTATACAAGAAAATAGTAAAAAATAGGTGTATGTGTTAAAGAAAGGGGTTTTGTGTGTAGCTGATATAAAGCAGAAACAGAGATCGGGGTTATTACTCGGCCGCTCTCGTAGGGCGCTGGACTGGACAAGACATCTCCAGACTCCACAACCTCAACTACAAAACAAGAAAAACAGCTAAAGAAAACTTCAGAAATTCTCTCTGGATTTACGAGACAGAAGCCACAGAGGGAAACCATCATAGCCAACCCCTCTGGAGTAATCAGACTCTGGAGCAACAGCTGTGGATTTATAAAGACATTATGAAGACTTTGGACAGAGTTTCTAATTTCTAACGGATCATGCAGCTGTGGCAGACCCCAGGGGGTCTGGGCGACTCACTCTCCTCCCGTCTCTACAGGAAAGAAGATTTCCAAATGAATCCAAGCTCAGTTATTGCAATCAGGTTTCACCATTTAACCATTTTAATGAATTATTAAGTTTTGTATAGTTTACAGTTTAATTGTTTTAAGCAGATTTTGAATCTTAATCATTTTATTAAGTGTTATCCAGTATTATATCGTTAGATTGATGTATTTGAATTATTTTAATCTAATCCTTTTGATTTCAATTATTCTGCAATAAAGCATATAATCACTGCATTTAAAGTACACGTAGTAGACATTGAATTTATTTTTTTCTCTTTTAAGGTGGTAATTAATTAGGTGTAGTGTGTTTAACATCCTTGAAGGTTCTTACCGGTTGCTCTAGCCACTGAAATTAACTTACCCCTGGGGCCTATTTTCCTGGCCACTAAATAATATCCTAGCAACTATACCAAGTGCCCTGATCAATAAGAAGAGAGCTGTCATTAACGGGCGTGGCTGGGGGGGGTATCTGGCTCTAGTGCTATTTGGTCAGGTGCCGTTTCAGAGTAAGCAGGGTAGGTAGGCAGTTAGAAGCCAGGCGATTGTTTTCGACGCCAGCTTAATCAATCCTTTGTGGTGCCTAATAGAGTAAGAACCACAGGCCTAGAGGATGGGACCCTTTAAACGGAGAGCTGGTCCAGTACCTCCTGAACAGGTGTAACCGGGATCAAACAAACAATGTATTACTATTATTACTATTTTTCAAATCATCCACAACATTTTGAGAAAGCCGTGACTTTTTTGGACTGTACGGGTAAAGTTGCCCCTCTAATATCTTTTTGATTCCCTACACTGGATCAGGGTCTAAGTCAGTGTAAATGATGCAGGTGGTGAGTCGTATAATAATAATAATAATAATAATACATTTTATTTATAATGCCCTTTACATTTCAAAAGGAAATCTAAAATCTCTTATTGTTACAGGGAGTTCCCCTTGTTCTGCTCTGTGTCGCCACGCTCTGTGTGTGTACACACTGTGAAGTTGCTGGATGACGTAGAGACAAGATGGCTTCCCTGTTCAGCCACTGTGACTTTTACAACATCTCACCTTAATCAGACATCAAGGTATCCAAAGATATTGAAAAGTGAAGTGACTCATGAGGTGCAGCTGTTTCCTTTCATCACTCCTCCATCCACAGGAGAGAAACCAAGTGGGAATATGATGAGCCGTTTTAAATCAATTTGTGGATAATTATATAAAACATTTGCTCAGAAAGGAGCTTTAATATTTTGTCACTGTCTTTTGTTTTATAACTTTACAATTAGCTGCATTTTGTTGGTGGATTTGTTAATGTGACGATGCAACAATGACAAACACTGAGATATAAGACATTACACAAGAACACACAAACACCTTTTGACCATTGTTGAGTTATAAAAAGTTAAAAACAATGTTTTGAAAACAAGAGTGTGTGTTAGGAAAGTGACGAGTCATGTCAAGATACAGTTAACTATGAAAACGATGCTGAGGCTTCTTCCTCTGTCTGACTCCACTAATCAACATCTACTCACCACAGAGTCTAATGCTGTTAAATATCATCTCATCATATTTTAAACAAGTGAGATTCTGAAAAATGTATTTCATTGCCAAGGCATATCCATGTATCTAACAGAGCAGTGTAATATTATGAGGGCATCCTCAACCTTACAGTGGGCTACTAGCTAGTGATGTTCACTCAGAGTTTTGTTGTTAAACTGTGTAAAAA
>NC_045750.1:2700232-2700390 GCF_008692095.1 Etheostoma spectabile | reverse complement strand
GCGGTGCCGTTAAATCACCGGTTTCAGGTATGTACGGTACCGTCTGGATGGTTTCAATATTTCATAAAATGTTGTTTCTGCCATATTTTAGAAATCAGAAATCATTACATTCATACTGTATATTCAAACATAAACAAACTGGTGTCCCATAGCAACAA
>NC_045750.1:2699111-2700211 GCF_008692095.1 Etheostoma spectabile | reverse complement strand
AACCATCTGGATTGAAAACATAAGAATACATGTTGTTGTTGTCATAACAACACATTGAATACAAGGACCCAACTTTAGTTCTGACACATTCACTCAGACAGCAGTTTGTAGCAGAGAGTCATTTGTGACAATCCAAAGGTGCACATTGCAACAAGAAAAAAACAATGGAAAACATGGACTTCAACTCCAGAGAGACTGAACCGCAAATTAGTTTCTATCTGAGTTCACTTGAAGAACAGGTACGGTGTGAGCTGAAGGACAGCGAGGCGACGCTCACTTCCCCAAGGTGAATCTGATGGAAGAGTCCACCTGGTCATCCGAGAGGACTTGCTGGCCGATCTCCTCGATCCGCTCCAACAACGAGAGGGCAGCATTTGGAGCCATGAAAAGAGCTGATGCGAGGAGATGGTGATTGAAAGTTCAGCTTGCTGAACGTGTCCCCTCCCCACCTAGGGAAACAGAGCATCTGAAACCCAGCTGGAAAATCTGCACAGCTGGCGGAAAGCTGAAAAGATCTGGACCGGAAACTTTCATCACTGAACCTGAAAGTCCAATTGGAGCAGATCAAGGGAGAAGGAGGCTCTGAAAAGTAAAGTGGAGACTCTCAAGGTAAGTAAGAGCCACATGGAGTTAGAGTTGGAGAGGAGAGGGCTCAACTCAGGAGCTGACGAAAAATTGAGCAAGATGGAGGAACTCTCCGAACAGAGAAGGAGGCAAAGGAGAAAATGGAAAGATCCCAGGCTTCCCATAGAGCCCAGCTGGATGAGGCTCTGGCCAACATGTCCCTCTCCCCACCTGGTGAAACAAGACTCTAAAACCCGCTGGGAAAAATCTGCACCAGTCCTGCGAAAAGTCAAAAAGATCTGGACCGTCAGACCTTCATTACCGAAGAACCTGAAAGTCAAATTAAAGCAGGGAAGGGAGAGAAGCAGGCCCTTAACAATATGTGGCGACTCAGAAGCTGCAGCTTCGAGAAGAGAGACTATATGATCAAGGTAAGTAAGACCAACGTGGAGTTAGAGTTGGAGAGCGTTTTTGAGAAGGAGAGGGCTCAAGCTCAGGAGCTGAAGGACAAACTGAGCAAGATGGAGGAAGCTCTC
>NC_045750.1:2698846-2698949 GCF_008692095.1 Etheostoma spectabile | reverse complement strand
CAAAACCAGCAACAGGCTGCGAAAAGCCCAAAAAGATCTGGACCTGCAGACCTTCATTACTGAAGACCTGGAGGTCAAATTGGAGCAGATCAAGGGAGAGAAG
>NC_045750.1:2698577-2698836 GCF_008692095.1 Etheostoma spectabile | reverse complement strand
AAGAGGAAGTGGAGACTCAGAAGATCAAGCTTCATAAAGAGAGACAAATGCTTAAGGTAAGTAAGACCAAAGTGGAGTTAGAGTTGGAGAGCGTTTTGGAGAGGGCTCAAGCTCAGGAGCTCAAGGACAAATTGAGCAAGATGGAGGAAGCTCTCCGAGAACAGGAGAAGGAGGCAAAGAAGAAACTGGAAAAATCCCAGGCTTCCCATAGAGCCCAGCTGGAGATGCAGGACAAAAGCAACAAGAACCTCATGGCTGC
>NC_045750.1:2698464-2698567 GCF_008692095.1 Etheostoma spectabile | reverse complement strand
AAGTGTGAACATCAGCTGGAGAGTAAGCGTATCCTGTGGCAGCAAGAGAAAACCTCACTGCTGGAGGAGAGCGACAAAACAACAGCCTCCTATGTGGATCAGA
>NC_045750.1:2698302-2698411 GCF_008692095.1 Etheostoma spectabile | reverse complement strand
GAGCAGCAGCTGGAGAGTAATCTCAACCAGTGGAAGGAGGACAAGGCATCCCTCCTTCAGGCCAAAGAAAGCCTGAAGCTGACTCAGCAGGAAAAAGAGCAGGAGTGGG
>NC_045750.1:2696238-2698292 GCF_008692095.1 Etheostoma spectabile | reverse complement strand
GAGCACCTTGAGGTCCCAGCTGGAAGATCTAGAGAGCCAGATCATGCAAAAACCAAAGAAGAAGAAGTGGTACAAAAAGCTTCTGCCTGGCTGAGGAAGAGAAAATGCACTGCAATGTACTGGTACAGTATCTGTCTTTGTGTCTGTGTGTGTGTGTGTCTGTCTGTCTGTCTGTGTTGGTAGGTCAGTCTGTGTGTGTGTCTGTGTATGTGGGTCTGTCTGTGTGTGGGTGTCTGTGTGCAGCTGGTTCTGTCTGTCTGTGTGTGTGTGTGTGTGTGTGTGTGTGTGTCTGTCCTGTCTGTCTGTATTGGGTGTATGTCTGTGTGTGTGTCTGTGTGTGTGTGGTGGTGTTGGCTGCCTGTGTGTGTGTGTGTGGTGTTTGTTGTGTGTGCTTTATGTGGGTGTATGTTGTCTTGTGTGTGTGTGTTGTCTGTTTGTCTGTATGTCTGTATGTGGTCTATGTATGTCTGTGTGTGTGTGTGTGTGTGTGTGTTGTGTGTGTGTGTGTGTGTGTGTGTGTGTGTGTGTTTGTGTTTGTGTGTTGTGTGCTTTGTGCGTTTGCTCGCAGGGGTGTACGTCGTGCAGTAGTGTGGAGTAGTTGGTGCTTGTAGTAGCAGTGTAGCAGCTGCATGCCCTTCTGCTCGCCACTCTCTGCTTCACTACTGCCCCCGGACAGGCCCTTGTTTTCAGGCGAAGAGGAGCCGAGTGTGTAGCCTCCTCCGCCGTGTACATAGCCTCTCCACTGCCAAGACCCGTTACACTCCCCGTGGCACAATGGTAACTGGGCCCTCGTGGCTTGTCCATGCTAAGTTTGTAACAGGATCTCGAGAGCAGCAGTGGGCCCCAGAGACGCGCATGCGCACCATCGTGAGTGGAAACGCCTGATGCCCGTCACACTGCCCTCTATGGGAAATAGCCCCAGCTATGGGTAAATAGACCCAGCTATGGGTAGATAGTGACAACCCCAACAGCAGTGCAGGTGAAGATGTTTGTGTGAGAAGCACCACAACGTCTGGGAAGAAAGAAGAAGGCAACCCCACAGCCACATGGGTAAACTTGAGAGGGTACAGCGGCTGGGGGAGCAAACTCTGTGGCGATGTGAGAAAACTGAAACTATTCCTCACAGCTACATGATAACTACTGCATACACACAAACACTAGCTATAAAAATGATGTAATGTTTGTTGGGCCTGGGCATGTCCTACATGTGTACTGTGGTTTGTTTTGTTAACTTGCAGGTGTAGCGGAGGCGATGATGAGACGACTGATCACCGGACCGGACCTCCCAGACTATTTAACTCCGCCTGCCCTGAGACCAGGCGGCCGCATCCTCCCGACGGCGCACCAACATGTTTTCTCTCCATTTGTTAACTACTGACAACACGCACCTCACATTCTCACTCATCACTGATACTGACAATCACACCTCATCGTGCTCTTTTTTGCATCATTATTTAATAAATGTCACTTTATTATTGTTACGTTGCTGTGCATCTCCGTCTTTTGTTGTGGCCTGTGAGCCAGTCCTAACAAGTTGAGGGCTCGTTTGCCGTGAGTATAAAACCAGGACCATGTTTGTGGTTTTCTTTAAGTAATCCTAGTTAAAATAATATAACATGATTGATTCCACACAACGCTCTTTGGCAAGTAAAAAACTCTACTTTCATTAATTTTGGGGCGTCTTATTCAATTTTATAGCATTTGAAAAAACAAATGGAAGTGGTTTTGAAATAGTATTGAGTAAAAGTTGACATATTCCAGTCTGTGATTATCATCAACATCCATTCCTTTAATTTTAGTCTAAATAATTCCTAATTTCTGCTTTTTTAACTCAAACATTAGGTATAATTTCCTTTAAATGAGGTTTATTGACCATAAATTCCAAAAATAACTTGACTAAAGTTAATAAGTTAGTGTTACGTAGTGTTGAAACCGTCAATACCGTCAATAAACCGTCAGTGTTGAAAAAAGGGACAAAAACGTAAGAAAGGGTTAAAAAGCATCAACAAAAGTGTTGAACACAAGGGTTAAGTTGAGCTGGTCTATTGTTGTTT
>NC_045750.1:2691553-2696228 GCF_008692095.1 Etheostoma spectabile | reverse complement strand
TTGCTCTACAGTCATGTGTAATATAGTTTAATGCATAAATCAGGGGGCAAAAGCTCATTTGCATCCTAAACTCCAACATATAAATTGGCTCAAATTATTTAATTATTGTTAATTGTAATATACTAAAATAGGTTTTGTTGTCTCGAGGTACATGTTGGTCAGCAAAAGAAAAAAATTAAATAAACAACAAGGGAGCATTTCTTTCAGGACCTTTTCAGGTTTACTACGAGTCTCACGTAGCTTTAGACTTTAAGACCAAACAGGTTGATTTAGGGTCACGGAGCCTTTCAAACACAGCTGCAATTCAACGTTTTATGAAGAAGAAATGCTTTAGAATATACACTGGTTATTGTCAAATCAGCTACAAACTTGAATTATTTGGTAAATATCAATTATCAGTGTACTTCTTTGTTTTGGGAATAATCATAAAATCCTATGATTCCAAGTTTTAAAAATTTTAGACAGTTATTAAGAGGCCAGACACTACTATTGTACATAAAGTTGCCCGGATTCAACTTGATAGACATGAGGAGCGGGTGACTAGAAGCCGCAAAGGTACAAAGTCCCCGCAAAGCTACCAGAATGCATTGCACCGCCGCTCCTGTACAACCGAATGGGAAGCTTGAAAATGATGCTGACGACGGACACGTACCAGAACTTTCTGAAGTCTCCACTAACAGCGATAACAACACTCCAGGAAGTTAACCCCCCCCCCCCGTCAAACTTCTGATGTACTTGTTTGTATTTGAAGACTTTCCCGACTTCTCAGATCCTGCTGCTGTAGTGATAAAGTCCATATCCTGAGGACGTTGCTGGCCAGCGATCCTTTTCCGGGTCCGAGCTGACCAGCCACACGCCGAGCAGCTGGAACACACAGAAACACACCTTCAAACACTCAGAACAACACGACAAGATGCTCTCACAACTTCTCTTATGTTACTGAGAAGAAATGTGCGGCTTCCTCTTAGCTTTCCTGCTAATAGATGTAGAACATTCTTACATGGGTGATTTTCAGGATGCACATGGCTAAAATAGACAAATTAACCAGTGATTCATGGTCCAGGGCGGGTTGGGGGGGGGAATGCTACGCTACTAATGCTACGCTACCAAAGCCACGGCTGAGCATGTGTTTTCTACGTTGAGACAACTTGTAGTAAAGTAGCTGTAGATGACATGGGCTGAGTACAGATGTAGAAAACAAAACATTTCATCTCAAAGTAACTCCTGTAACAAACTGAGAGACACGTCCGACTCACTGTCTTTCCCGTTAAGGTGGATTTTTTTTACAGCCTCACTTCTCCGAAGATCGGACTGATTTCTAGTGACGTGATGAAATCTCCGTCCGGTCCCAGCATGTTGTTCATCACGTAATAGTAACCCTGAAAGAGAAAACCAAGGACAATAAGCAGCGGCAGACGGTCAAAAAAAGGTCTTCCCACCAACCATGTCCTTTCGGGTCAAAAACTCTTTATTGAAGCTTTTTTCAATGACTTAGACACTTTTTTTGACATTTTTGTTGTTGTTTTTTTAACATTTGAGGCATTTTTCCACTTCCGCTAACACCAACTTCTAACCACTATAGTTTTATTTTTAGAATTCATGGCAAATTACTTGGACAAAACAAAAGGATCATCTCTGGCATTGATGTTGGACACTACCTCATCGGTGACCCTGCTTATCCAAAGCAGTCTTGGCTTATGAAGCCCTTCTCCAACACTGGAAGACTCCGACACCTGAACAACACACCTAAAATTACAGATTGAGCTGTGCACGTTCGGTTGGGGAGGTAAAAGGGCCGTTGGAGATGTCTCCTCAAAAGAAATAATTGCAAGCTGGAGCTCAGCAAGAAAATGACGTTGACCCCTTCATAATATTTGTGAAGAACATGGTGACAATTTCATGCAGAAGCGTGTAGACAGGCAGTTAAACATTCAACCTCCAGGTCAGGCATTACCTGAGCATGTTGAGCCAGGAGGGGCAGATATGAGAGCAGCCTAATACTTCTACTTCAGTAGAGAGGAGTGATAGTTTTTACAGTGATTGTTGTACATCATTTCTGCCAGTTGCCTGTTTGTAAATGCACCAAAAGTTGGCAGTAGTAAAAGACTCATTTGCATATTCCGACATGAGAAATTTCAGAAAACTTGTAATACAAAAAAATGTCAGTAATCAACTGGGGAAGTTTCATCTGTTTGTTCAATGTTTTTATCTGTTCTGTGTTACATGCATCTGTTGATTATCCCTGTAATTTTGGATAGGTAGTTAATGTGGAATACATTCATCAAATATCTTTTAACTGGTTGTGCCTATGTGTGTTGTGCCAAATAAGGTTTGTTTGCACTTCAAAATCACGTATTCAAAACTGTTATTTTATCTTTTTAATGAATTACCACTCTGGTAGTGTTATCTGACTTGTTGGAAAAAGGAAGGGTGAGAATGTTGTTAAATATATAAACATTTGTTTATTGGCATAGACATTCAAATAATTATAAATAATAATGAATAAATAAATAATTAACATGTTAATTACTTATTTGCTTGCGCCTCCATCACTGCCACCCTGCGCCCCATGAGCCCAAGCAGAGCGCTTGTGTCTGCCTCCATCTTTGCCACCATGTCATGGCTGAGCTGCAGGAACTTATCGTCAGCCTTCACCATGTAGTCCAGCAGCTCCTCATGTTCACGCTTTTTTTCCTGTGTAGAAAACAAACCAAACCAAAATGTGTGATTTATATGATAATGTCAAACTATCTATATACCTGTGCACTACTGGTACAAGTCCACACATTACTGCAGATAAGCTACAGTTAGTTTAATAGTGGCTGCCATCCTTTAATCTAACTGCAAACAAACCAAGCGCCTGCATGTTGACCATAGTTGACCTACCTATGGTTTCAATCGGACACACTGACCCAATTAAAGAGGCCAGGGTAAAAGTTTGTTGGACAAAATGGAACCTATGAGGCAATGTAGAACATGTAAACATTAAGGAAACGCTTAATACATGGCACAAAAAAGCTTACCTCGTCTGGCTTGGCGTGATGACACGAAGGCAGATAGTACCGGAGAGCTGCCATCCTGTGGTGGTGATGGTGGTGGTAGCTCCTTGTCATCATCATCATCATCATCATCATCATCCTCTTCCTTACCAGGAACAGACAACTCTATAAAAAAACAACACAGGGAGCAGGTTTAGTTTATAAAGCTCATTCAAGACAGACTATACACAGTAAGACCTGAGTCTACTGTTAAGTGTCATAAATGAAAAAAAAATCTTCAAATTCAATTCTCATAACAGTAAATAAAAGCGGTTGTGTTTTTGCTCCTATAATCATCCCCTGATTTAATAATTATTTTAACAGTGAGAAAACCTCCCTGCTGATTAAAAGTGTTGCACAAACTAGACATTTAGCGTTAGCATTAGTTGGTAAATAATGGTCAAATCAAAATCTGATGCAGGGACTAAATTGTTGGGTACAAAAGTGAAAATTAACGTTATCTGAAAACAGCGTGTGGTTTCTGTCTAGCATCTCACATCAAACTTTTAGTCACTGTAAGACCACTACTACTACTACTACTACTACTACGACTACTACTACTATTACTAAAACTATGGTCAGAAACATTGTGCCAGAATATGAATAATAACGTCTCTGTCAACGGGCTTTTCTGCTAGCTAACGTTAACTAGCTACCGACCGTTAAACGGTCTTCAAACAGTAGCCTAACGTTAATCCGCCGTTAGCGTTTAGCTATGGTAACCAGCTAGCTAAGCTTGCTAGCGGTAGCTTGCTAAACTTTGCTTGTCGTCACCTAACTAATGTAAACCACGCGAATACAACATTGAAACAAGACATAGCTGGCTACACAGTTAAAAATACATAATTGAAATTGAAACATGAAATATAAGACCCACCTGAAGCATTAGGATTGTCTGCTTCTCCGTTCCCCATAGCCTCTAACAAGGCTGTGGCGGAGTTACGCGCCCCGGTGGTTGGGCAGACAGGTGTCGCGCCAATGTACTATCGGCTGGCCGCGGGAGCGCGCACGCACACAGAGCGGAGATTCTGCTGCCCTACTCTGACAGCTTCACCTCTCTCTTCTCGCAGAGACCCGAGTCGCATCTGCTCTCGTGCTTGTGTCCTCTTCTCGCAACCAGTCTTTTTCTCGAGCGAGGGAGCACAAGTCCTGCTATCTTCTTCTCCTTTCTCTTCTGCCGTTCCCACCTAGCCTCTAACAAGGCTGTGGCGGAGTTTACGCGCCCCGGTGGTTGGGCAGACTGTCGCGCCAATGTACTATCGGCTGGCGCGGGAGCGCGCACGCACGAGCGGAGATTCGCTGCCCTTTGAATTGTTTCACTCCTGCACCTTGAATTTACCTCTTAAATGTGAACAAATAGCGACGTGGAAGACTCGACAGGGTTTTCCATGGTAACTGGGTCTCAGTTATCTACATTAATACACGTATGTGTCTGTTACATTAAGGCGACGTGTGAATTGTTTATAGTGTTGTTAAATATTGTGGATTAGTCAGGCCTACTGATAGGTATTAGACCTATATAATTATATATAATATATATATATATATAATAATATTTATATATATATTATATATATTCCCTAACATTTCTGTTTGTAATTTAATTTAGTTTAACATGGGTTTTCAGTTAACAACTT
>NC_045750.1:2686803-2691122 GCF_008692095.1 Etheostoma spectabile | reverse complement strand
CAACTTTTTTCACCTGTCTACCATATGATTTACACAGGAGGTACTCAAAATTTCAGTCTGTTTTTCACCTGATATTTTGTGTAGGCCTATCCCATCCATGCAAAAGCTGTTATTTTGTGTGTTTACCAGGTCACAATAATCAACCTGAAATAATTTAGAGAGGTCTGCTGTTCTCTAGCAAAAGTTACATAAGGGGTACCAAAAATAAGATATTTTAAGTACATTGGCACGACACCTCCACAGACCACGGTTGTTTTGGTTTCCCATCCGTGTCCAAAGCCAACATTAACAGTTGTCTATAGTGGCCTGAAGTTTTTGTTTCCGACGTCATGACAACCCTAACCCTAACCCTAACAACCCTAACCCTAACCCACTAACCGTAACCCTAACAACCCTAACCCTAACCCACTAACCCTAACCCTAACCCTAACAACCCTAACCCACTAACCATAACCCTAACCCTAACAACCCTAACCCCCTAACTCTAACCCTAACAACCCTAACCCCCTAACCCTAACCCTAAAAAACCCTAAAAGTTAATCTTGAATCTAAATGTTATTGTGGTTTCAAACTGTATCTGAATGTAAGATTTGATGGTTATTTTAGGAGATGCAGCAGTTTACGTTACAGAAGAAGTTATTTTAATTGACTATTAAATGACTAATTTAAATATATTGGACTACAGTAAGTGTTTGAATTTAATGAGCTTCGAGTCTTAATGGAATCTGTAGCAATCCTCTTTGTTATGGCTGATAATAATATAAATATGCAAATAAAAGTATTAATGGTCAGTGGAGTCAGTAACAGTCTTCTACATTCTATCTGACAACAATATATTCTGCAGATAAAGAAATTCATTCATTCTACACTGGGTTTTGTTACTTTTCTCTGACTTTGTCTCCTGTCCCAGTCACCTCACTCAGTTCAGGCAGGACTCTCATCAGGGTTTTAACATTTTGTTAAAACTAGTCTCAGTAACCCCAGACCTTCCAGGGATTAAAGTATTAACTAGTGTAAAGTGACAGGTGTTTTGTAGTTCTCTTTCTCTCTCTTCAGCAAACAGACCACTACCCAAGCTTTTGTTTCTCAGCTCTCGTAGTAAAGCTTCCCTCTGTTGGGTTGAACACCTCTGTGTACACTGGGCTCTAACATTTGTCTATGTAACGTATAAATGCATCTAAAATAATTGCTCAGGCTCAATTCTGAAGAAGTGGAGAATGGAGGAGAATGATGACGAAAAGTCAGGGGATTTCCACAGAGAGAGTTAAGCTAATATTACCATTCACTTTAAAAGGTAAAAGAGGAGATGACGTCAGTGTTAGGAAATTACTCCATCATCACAGGAAGA
Source organism: Etheostoma spectabile (assembly GCF_008692095.1). Classification (NCBI taxonomy): domain Eukaryota; kingdom Metazoa; phylum Chordata; class Actinopteri; order Perciformes; family Percidae; genus Etheostoma; species Etheostoma spectabile. The sequence goes on along the minus strand of NC_045750.1, from coordinate 2,689,774 downwards.
TGCTACAGCATTTTAATTTTTAAGAAGCAGCGCGTCAGAGTCTTTGACAGTTGTGAGAGCGTGGAGGGAGAGAGAAGCACGATGGCTCAGTTCAGATGGATTATAGTGTTTTCATTTCTGATGCTGATGTTTCTCATTACAGGTAAGAAGAACACACTCACACACACACACACACACACACACACACACAGACACACACACACACACACACACACACACACACACACACACACACACGCACACACACACAGACACAGAGTTCCTGCACTGTTTACCTGCAAATTTATTTTTTGCATGCTCAACACATTTTGAGTGAGATGGGTTTTTTCTGCGTTGTTTTCTGTGGCTGATAATAAACTTTTACAAATAAAAGTATTAAGGGTCAGTTCTACAGGTTTTTTGTAGTTGTCTCTCTCTCTCTCTCTCTCTCTCTCTCTCTCTCTCTCTCTTTCTCTTCAGCTAGCAGACCACAACCCAAGCGTGCCTCTGTTCAGTGGATATTTTGTTTCTCAGCTCTCGTAGTAAACCTTTAAGTGATTAACTACAGTTCAGATGGACACTGATGAATGTGTTGATCACTAATGTTTCTGATGATTATCTGATCATAGTTGTTTTGGTAAAACCTGCAGAGCTCTGCTGCTGGTGTTACCCACACTCTCACCCAACACTTCTCCTTCAGTTCTCAGAAACAAACTGCAAAGATGCAAAGAGGAACCAACAGGTGTCACACAGTAAAACGTCATCTTATGTGGGATCTTTCAGCTGCTGCAGTATTTTCATTTTTAAGAAGCAGCGCGTCAGAGTCTTTGACAGTCGAGAGAGCGTGGAGGGAGAGAGAAGCACGATGGCTCAGTTCAGATGGATTATAGCGTCTTCATCTCTGATGCTGCTGTTTCTGTTTACAGGTAAGAGAACACAAGATTTGTTGTAACGTGGTGAGTTTAGGGAACTCTTGGAAACCGAAAATGAGACACATTTGCAACCTAAAATTATTTTCACACTAACTCTAAACATAAGAGTGATATTCATATCAGTTTATCATATTAATCTCTCTCTTCATAAACAGAAACAGCTGGGTCATATTCCACCACCTCTGTCAGAGCTGGAGATGACGTCACTTTGTCTTGTAAACATGTGATAGATGATCAGGATAAGTGTGGCAATACTTCCTGGATCTTCGGTGGTTCAGAAACAGTGATGTTGTTTCAACACGGGGAAATACACAAAGAAGCTGAATCTAAATCAGACAGATTGAGTGTTACAGAGAACTGTTCTCTGGTTATAAAGAAGGTCACAGAGGAGGATGTTGGTAGTTACACCTGCAGACAGATCGGATCAGGAGAGAAACAACAGGGTGGAGACGCTGTTCATCTGTCTGTTGTTACCAGTGAGTATTTACATCATCATGGTTTCAAATTGTCTTGTTGGAACAATATACTGAAGTTTTTCAATAATTATGATTACAGTGATGAAGTTAATTCTACTCTTGTTGTCTTTCTCTCACGACATCTCCGTCTTCACCAGTGACTGAGCAGGAGAACAGTGATACAGTCACCGTGATCTGCTCTGTGAGGGGATATTCAGGGTGTAGACACTCAGTGAAGTGGCTGTATGAGGGTAATAAGACTGACGTGGAGACAACACAGCATTCCTGTTCAGCCACTGCAACATTTACAGCATCTCACGTTCATCAGAAGTCAAAGTATTACGAGTTATTAAAGTGTGAAGTGACGGAGGAGTACAGTAAAGAAGTGAAGCTGTTTCCTTTCATCCCTCCTCCGTCCTCAGGACAGACTCCAGGTGAGAACATGATGATATGATAATTACACTGAATGTCATATATACTGTATATATACAATGTAATTTTAGCTTTTTGTATTTCATCATTCCTGGTCATGATATACTTGTTAATGTAATCATTAAGGAGTGCTAGGATAGCTCAGTTGGTAGAGCGGACGCCCATATATAGAGGGTTACTCCTTGACGTGTTTGACTCCAGCCTGCGGCCCTTTGCTGCATGTCATTGACCGGAATTCTGCTTTAAATGTCTTCAGCTGTCCTGTCAAATAAAGACCTAAAAATACCCAAAAAACGATCTTGAAACCCCCCCCTATAATAATTAAAGTTGCAAGCAGCACTGGATGAACCCTCACCGTTCAGAGTATGGCTCCAATGACCTTTTTTGTACGACTTGAAATGCTAAATATGTGTAGCAAGTTTTGTTACTGCAAACATAAACGTGCTGCAGGGGCTTTATTTCTTAAACTTTGTAGGGGGCGCTAGCGAGACATTTTCATGTGCCTATTCCCAAAATCCCTGAAACACGTACCGTACATTTTCACCAGACTTGATGCGACCTTCAGTTTCAAATGGTTCCTTTGCCGATGTCGGCATTCAAGCCATAATAACATGTATCCATTAAGATGATGATGCAGCATCAACACCACTACCAACAACTACAGAAACAACAATGACCACAATAACAGGAAATAAATAGACAACAATAGACAAGATAAAAACAACTCAACGTTTGAAAATGCTGATGGAAGAACACCAAGGTAGTGATTGAACAGAACTACATTTACAGTTAGGAAAGACATGCAGTCAAAAGACTCTTCATTCAGCTGTCAGAGATATAAAGACAGCGTAAGAACATGCTAACAAGTAGCTCGTCATCGTAAACACCTCAGACTATATTTAGCACTTCTAACTTCTCTTTTCAGGCTGGTGGAGGTGGCTGCTGCTCGCTGTGTGTGTGGCTGTTGCAGCTCTCTTAATAATCACTGTGGCTAGCCACAGATGGAGGAAAGCTAAAGGTGAAGACATTCACAGATGAAACTTATGAACAAGTAAATAAACAACAAGTTTCAATAAACCTAGATTTTTAATTAGGAAGCTAAATTCAACTTTTTAAAATTAATTTTTAGGGGAAACAACACAGATGGATGACGACAGGGTGAGTCTTAAAACT
>NC_045750.1:2678158-2686793 GCF_008692095.1 Etheostoma spectabile | reverse complement strand
ACTTTTATACAATTACATTTTTTTGTTGCACACCTGAAAGAGAAAAACAATGAACATTGTTGACTCTATTGGACAGAAATGCAGAGGTTGTGCAAAGGTCAAATGATGCATTGTGAGGAAGGAAAAGTTAACAGAGTTACAGAGTTAAATCAACTCATCTTATATTGACAGTATGTGGTGTGGGACTGTTTTATTGGATTACATTGCACGGATAATGCTGATGTTTGGCAGCTCATGAAAGCTACACAGCAACTAGAATTAAAGGAATCAGATAGACAAGTGAGTCAGAATTAATCTACATTTACTGATCGGCCTTTGTGTTGTCTCCTCTGTGCAGGCTGATCCTGAAGGTGTGTTTCCTACGCCTCCATCAGCTACACCAAGAAGACCAACAGCAGAGCCCAGGTCAGCTGTCTAATATATTATAGTGTTGGTGTTAATGGATTAGTAATCTTTTCAATCCTTAAAGCAGATATTTATGATTCGGATGTGAGCCACTGTGTTCCAAAGTTTGTTGTGATTATTTATGATCACCACCAGATGAGTGGCGCCGTTTTGACGGTTGCCCCCCCCCCCCCCCCCCCCCGCCCCTTTGATACTGCAGTACCACAATAAGACCAACATGTCAACTTCACACACAAGATATTTCATAATCTTATCCATAGAAAAAAATAAAGATTAGCAAAGTGAATGTTTCAGTAGTTACATTGCAGCAAAATCAGGAAGTTGGGTTAATATTAATGAGTTGTACTCTTTGCTCCAGACCCATGTTGATGATGATGATGATGATGATGATGATGATGATGATGCAGTGACCTACAGCACCCTGAAAGCCTCCTCCTCTCCTGCTGTAGCCTGTTCTAATCCCAGCGACCTCTACGCTACCGTCAACAAACCAAAAGAATAAGTTTTTGTGTTTTTATAACAACGATGATTGTTAGGATCATATATTTGGAAGGTCAAAGCAAGTAGAGATATAATAAGATTGTTCCTAAAAGTTTCAGTCACATTGTTTCTTTTCGGGGTTAATTGCAGCAAAGTGAGAATCCAGCACCAGCTCTGAACACATGTAGCCAGGGAGAGAGTTCCCTCTAGAGGGGGAGAGGGTGAGGAAAAGAGGCAGAGACGTATTCTGTACTCTTAGTACCATGACCCACCTTTGACTAGCCCTGCTGCTGAAATGTGCTATATACATAAAATTGCCTTGTCTTGCCTACTGATAACATGCCTCTGAAGCTTGACTAGTCATCATATCTTCTGCATTCTGTTTGCATTGTACTAAAATGTGTTCATTTACAAATGGCCATGAATGCATCTGAAACAGGTGCGATAAATGGTGTAATGCATTTGTAGTGAGATTCATTTTTCAGTATTTAGTGTTTGTCTATCTACGGGCAGAAAAACGGTCTCAATCCAAGGAAACTCTGTTGGACATTTTCTCTCTCAGCCTTTTTTTATTTGAAACACAACACTTGTGTTTCTCACCAGAGAGCGGCAGCAGAGACCTTTCACAACGACATCAAGACACCCACACATACACTCATGTGTGATAGTTGACCCTCTTTTTCACAAGCCATGGGTGTAATACAGTATGCTGCTGAAATCATGGTTAGAATGGGGTAAATAATCAGCCCTGGACTTGTGAGACCAACACCAGCCCACCACAGTTGGACAGACACCAGCCGTCCTTGCAGTCCCCTTTAACACATGAACGTACAAGCAGGTTTCAATATTAGCACCATCTACCAACCAAATGCTGGTAAAATATGTAAGTGGCTGGAAGTTTTGCTTGACTCCCAAAGCCCAAAAAAAGATTCACTAACTATTTCGCTGGTGGACAAAAAGTTAATGTTGAACCCAGCATACCAGCCCCTGATACTCTCACCTAGTGGAGCGGTAAGTAAGAGAGTATGATAATGTGCTCACTGAGTCAAAAAGGCTGCCTGATGGTTAGATAGCTAAATGTTGAAGGTGGAGCATGGCTGCCATCAAGATGTCTTGTATAACAGCTAACTTATCCTCTCTGGTAGACGAGAGTGCTAAAATAATGGTTTGACATGCTTAAATCTAGTGTTTTTTGCTAGCTACTGACACTTTGTGTAGTTATTCTGCCCTTATTTGGGGCGGAACCTAAATGCGCCTAAACCAGTAGGCCAATCATGATTCTCACTCTGTGGGCCGGTCAGTCAGACACCAAGGATGTGTAATGGGCAGTGTTCATATTAAAAGACACACCTGTGGACCCATCATGTGACCTCTCTTCTATCTATGGAGCCCATTCAGCCCATTCAATTCAATTTCAATTTTATTTATAGTATCAATTTGCCCATGTAAATAGAGCGGCCCACCGGGAAATCTCCCGTTACTCCTGATGGCCAAACCATGCCTGGTTTAAATGCTTCATTCATTTTATTTATTTATTTCATTTTCATATGACTATAATGATAAAGATGAAGGTACAGCTATGAAAACGATGCAGAGCCTTCTCCCTCTGTCTGACTCCACCGATCAACATCAACTCACCACAGAGTCCACTGCTGTTACATATAATCTCATCATATTTTACATAAGTGTCAGGTTTGCACACACTGAGGGAATGGATTCCAAAGTCATGACTCATAGGCAATGTAAACGTTGGTTATTTGAACCACGTTCAAATTCCAACAGGCCAACCATAGCGGTCAACCCAACGGACATCAAGAGTGAGATCCTGCTGACCCTTCACCTGTGTGTTCATGTGTGCTGTCAAACATCATGACTCCGGTCTGGTTATTAATAAACACCATCTGAAGACTACAGGCTGCATGACTTCAAACACTTATCTTCACCAACAATCTTCATATAGTCAACTTCCTGTTGCTGATCAAGACCTTGCAACTGTTACTCTCACTGTTACAAATCACTTTAGCAAAGAAAGTCAGTGAAATGCATCAAACTTAAAAAAATTGAACAAGGTTTTTCCCTCTTCTGATGTCAACAAGACATTTAGAGAGAATATAAGCAAATATCACACATCAATTTAACAGGAAACAGAGGACAGATTAAGTTGATCTAAAGGAAGGGACCTCAGGAAATAAAAAACAGCCCTTAAGAGAATTTGACAGTCGAGAGCGTGAAGCGAGAAAGAAGCACGATGGCTCAGTTCACATGGATTATGATGTCTTCATTTCTGATGCTGCTGCTTCTGTTTAGAGGTAAGAGAAAGTTGTGATGTAACACAGTGAGTTTAGTGAACACATTTGCAAATGTATCCAAAACTGTCATCATACTTACTGTGAATATAACAGTCATGTCTTAGATTAGTTGGTTTATTTATTTATCTCTATTTTCTCAACAGCAGCAGCCGGGAGATATTGTTCCTCGGCTGTCAGAGCTGGAGACAACTACACTTTGTTTTGTAGAAATGTGAAAGATGATGAGCATAAATGTAACCGTGCTAACTGGACCTTCAGTGGTTCAGGAAAAACGGTGATGCTGTTTAAACTCGAGGAATTAAACAAAGAAACTACACCAGACGGACCGAGTGTTACAGAGAAATGTTCTCTGGTTATAAAGAATGTCACAGAGGAGGACGCTGGACGCTACAGCTGCAGGCAGTTCAGATCAGGAGATAAACCAGGTGGAGACACCGTTGATCTGTCCGTTGTTACCAGTGAGTATTTACATCGTCAAGTATTATAATGATTAGGATTACAGTGATGAAGTTCATTTAAATGAAATGTGTTATTCTTTCACAATATCTCCGTCTTCACCAGCGACCGAAGAGCGGAACGAGGATACGGTGACGTTCAACTGCTCCGTGTCGACACTTGACCAATGCATATACTTCAACGTGAAGTGGCAGTACGAGGGGGATAAGACTGAGTTCAAAGACATGAAGACATCCCCGAGTACCTGTTCTGCCACTGTGACATTTACAACATCTGGCTTTTATCACACGTATTACCAGTTGTTGAAATGTGAAGTGACACACAAACTAACAGGAAGAGTGCAGCTGTTTCCCGTCATCCATCCTCCGCCCTGGACACTAGGTGAGAACATGATGATGGACGGTTTAAATTCACTTTGTGCATAATTTCAATAAATATTCCTTTGGATCTGAAGTTTTAATATCACTTCAGTCATTCATGTTTTTTTCTAACCTGTACATTGTTGTATTTTGGAGGTGTCCATCCAAATGTATTAAACTTTAACCAAATTCCAGAGAGACGAACAAAAGAAAAGCAACTGAATGTCACTATGATCGTCTGAATGTTGCTATTTTTCTATCCACTACTGTTACTGTATGTGGATTTGAATAGCGCGATGGTGTCATGTCATTGGCCACACACACCTTGCTACTGGGACATGACGGCGACTATGAACCTAGCTACTCAGGCGTCATGTGAGCCGTTACAGATAGCTCATCATCCCAACACCTCTTATCCCGTTCATCCCTTCCTTCTCTTTCCAGGCTGGTGGTGGCTGCTCATCGCTGGGTTTGTGGGATTAGTGGTAATAATCCCAGTGGCTGTCTTCAGATGGAAGATAGCTAAAGGTAATAAACATTCACCCATGAAACCTTTACGTACAAGAAGTTTCATTACACCTGGATATTCACTGAGGACGCTAAACCCAACTTTCCTTTATATTCTTTTTAGGGAACAAAACACAGACGGATGACAACACGGTGAGTTTTAAAACTGAATAATCACCTGAAAGACCTGAGAGAAAATAGGAAAGCAATTGTTGACTTTATTGTACAGAAAGTAAATGTTTGTACAGCAGCAAAGGTCAGCAGCCTTCCAAAATAACTAAATCAAAATGGTGTCATCTGCTCTGTGTAGGCGGATGCCGAAGAGGGGGTTTCCTACGTCACGGTCAGCTACAAGAAGACCAACAGCAGAGCCCAGGTATGCTTTAGTAATGTTTCTTTGTGTGATCCTAGTCAATGTATATTTATGATTTATGATTTCAATGTCAGTCTCTGCTGTCCATACATTTCAAGACAAGACCATGAAATTCACTGTGATTATTAAACAACAAAGATTATTGACTCTATTGTACAGACACTCAGAGGTTGTGCAGCAATCAAAGGATGCATCGTGAGGGGAAAAAAGAAAAGTGATCAAGACAAACAAACAGCCTCCACAATGCCCACCGAGTTCAGCTCATCTTACGTTGGCAGGATTTTATTGTGGGGCTGTCGTATTGGATCAATTGCACAACTGCTGCTGCTGCTGATGTTGGGCCACTTATAAAAACTACATAACAATTATAATTGAAGGGAATCAAATAGACAAGTTAATCAGTATTAATCTACATGTTTCTGAGCAGCCGTTATGTCGTCTCCTCTGTGCAGGCTGATCCTGAAGCTGGTGTTTCCTACGCCTCCGTCAGCTACTCCAGGAAGACCAACAGGAGAGCCCAGGTCAGCTGTCTAAGACAATACAATTCAACTCAATTTTATTTATAGTATCAAATTATAACAAGAGTTATCTTGAGAAACTAGATTCAATCTAGACCACTCTATGATTTACAAAGATCCAACAATTCCAGTAATCCCCCGAGAGCATTTAGTGTGACAGTAGCAAGGAAAAACTTCGTGGGACAGACCCAGGCTCTTGGTGGGCGGAGTCTGACGGTGTCGGTTGGGGGGGTGATGAGCAGTGGCAAAAATAGTCATAATACAGATAGTGGAACTTGGTCTAGAAATAGTAGTTCATCGTGTAGCAGGGCACTGCAGGGCGTTACAGGGTGTAGCAGGGAGTAGCAGGGCACTGAGCAGGACCACGGCGACAGCTGCACCCATGATTTAGCTCCACCCTAATCCAAGGTAATCTGCTGGGTGACAAAAAACATAAGGGCTCCAGGGAATAAGCTCCCAGAGGTTAGTAACAAGCATTTCTGGGACATGGATGCATACAGATGGAAAGAGAGAGGGGAGAGAAGCTCAGTGTGTGATACATTGATCTTCAACAAGGGGTCCGGGGCCCCTAGGGGGTCCTCACAGTTACTGCAGGGAGGGCCAAGGTTTGTTTTTTTTTAATCTTAAATGTATTTACATGAATCCAACACAGTATTAGCACATAAAGAATCTGCCTATTAGTGAAAAAAGAAACACATTTATGATATGATTATGATGCTTAATGGCAAGGTAAAGTAGTCACTAAGGTAGGCCCTCCACAGATACAGTTCATCCTGAATCTTTACCAATATAACACGATTTATAAATTCACACCAAAAACCATTTTTATAGCTTAGTTTTCTATGCACTAAAAAGGTTTAAAGGCGTTAGGCTTTCATTGTAGGCCCAGTAAAATAAGCAACTTAATTTTATAAAATATAGGATGTGAGGGGTCCCTGCCCCATCCCTCTCTCAGATAAGGGGTCCTTGGTTTAAAAACACTTTGAATCAGAAACAGAATGTGTTTTAATTTGACTTTGCTTAATCTTTGCTCTCAAAGTACAACATTCACTGAACATGAAGAATAAAAACAGAAAGGACAGTAAGAAATAAAAAAATACTGTTAAGTATACAGTATAACAATACAATTGCATTCACAAATTTACAAGAAATATACAATAACATTTGAAGAGAGGGAAGGAATAGTGCAAAATCAGTACAGTCTGAGATTTAGGATTTAAATATAAATATAGTGCAAGGCAGTTGAAGACCCCGGTCTAATATAGTATCGTGTTATCCGTGTCATTTCATTTTTTTAATCCTTAAATATTTAGGTTTTAGGATTCTGACGTCAACCTCTGCGGTCCAAACTTGTCAAGACAAGTTTGCTGTGAATATTCATGATAACCCCCCCCCACACACACACACACACACACACACACACATTTCCATTACGTCAGCTGTACCCGCAATGTATTTCATAATCAAACATCACCATGACAACCATTTATCTCACCCAACAATCCTGACACGCTCAACTTCCTGTCCTCTCCGAGTCAACCGTTAACCTCGCTCAGATCCCACGGAGGTTTTCACTAATCTGATCAGCATGTAAAAAAACTACAGCAGAGTTAATATTTGAGTTGTTACACGGCAGCAAAATCAGGAAGTTGCGTTGAGATGATGTAAATGTATTTATAAAGCGCTTTTCTAGTCTTAACAACTACTCAAAGCGCTTTTCCATCATACAGGAAACAGTCACACATTCATACCCTGTGGCCGAAGCTGGCGTACAAGGTGTTACCTGCTCATCAGATACACACTCACACACGCAACACCAGGGGCAACTCGGGGTTCAGTGTCTTGCCCAAGGACACTTCGACATGGGAGTGCAGGGCCAGGGATCGAACCACCAACCTTCCGATTGGCAGGCAACCGCTCTACCACTGAGCCACAGCCGCCCCTAGTGATAATAATAATAATAATAATACATTTTATTTAACAGCGCCTTTCTAACACTCAAGGACGCTTTACAGAGAATAAAAGACAGATACAGGGAACATAAAAGTGTAAGTAGTAATAACAAAACAAATAAAACAAAAAAACAAAACAAACAAAACAAACAAACAAAACAAAACAGGAACAGTGTATTTACAGATAAGCGAGCTGGAACGGATGGGTTTTTAGTCTAGTTTTGAACAGAGGGAGAGAGTTGATGTTGCGGAGGTTGGGTGGGAGTGAGTTCCAGAGCTGGGGAGCAGAGCGGCTGAAGGCTCTGCTCCCCACGGTGATGAGTCGAGCATGGGGGACAGTGAGGTGGATAGAGGAGGAAGATCAAGATGTGGATGATGAGTTGTACTGTTTCCCTCCAGGGCCGCGGTGAGGATGATGATGATGATGATGATGATGTTGCAGTGACCTACAGCACCGTGAACGCCTCCTCCTTTTCTGCTGCAGCCTCCGCTCCTCCCAGAGACCGCGGCCCCACCTACGCCAGCAGGCCGAAGAAATAAGAAGCGTGTGTGTTTTTAGAACAATGATACCGTACATCGTAGATTGAGAAATGAAAGGTCAAAGCAAGCAGAGTTATAATAATGTCATGTTGTTCCTTTCATTCTTGTTATAATAGTTTTGAGTTTCCACTCAGTTTTCATTGTAGTTTTGTCTTTTTGATTTCAGTTTAGTTATTTTGTAGAGTATGTTTGCTTGTTTTACTTTAGCTTCAGTTTTTCCGAAACTTTTGGTGTTCCTTATATATTTGGTTTGTTGTTATGGTCGGGCATAATGTCAGAAGTATGTAGCTGAAGTGTGTAGCTGTAAAATGTACATGCACATACAAAATACATGATTGGAGAATAGCCATGGCCATGATGCTTGATTTTTATTGCACTACTTTAGTGTCTGATTTAAAGCAGTTATGGCACAGCACCATCCAGGGACAAGGCTGGAAAAATGTATTGACATGGATCCAACCTAGTATTAGCGAGTATGAAATCTGCCCATTCTGGGCAATCTTTGTATGGTTAACATATTTTGAGTAAGATGTAATTTGTTTCACTTTTGTTCACATCTACAGTATGTGCAGAAAAAACATCTCAAGCAAATCCAATTCTGTTGGATATTTTCTTGCTAAGCTCTCTTTCAAACGCAACACTTTTCTATTTCTCACCAGAGAGCGGCAGCAGAGACCCTTCACAACATGTGGAGCTCACTACTGTCCACGCACGCTGCACAGTATCACACACACAC
>NC_045750.1:2675823-2678148 GCF_008692095.1 Etheostoma spectabile | reverse complement strand
ACACACACACTCATACAGAATGAGTAATTTACAGCCCCAAATATATCAAATACTTTAAATGAATGAAGACATTTGCACCACAATTTGATGCAGAAAAAGTGAATAGAAATCTCATTGCACAGGTACTGCACTTGTGTATAATGAAAATAAAGTCTTTCCATTCTATTCTAGCTATTTGAATTGGTCATGGTTCACCATGCAAAAAATTTCCATTTTTCCCAAAGTGGAGATGTTAACCCCTCGCCAATGTTGAACCTAAATTGAGGCTCTTGCATACACAAATATGTGATTGCACCGTGGGTGTAAAACGGTTTGCTGCTGAAACTGGCAGACTAAACTCAGAGTACTCCGATCATTATTCAATCGAGTCCTGCAGTCTAAATGTTGACTGTGGAGAATAGAGTACTATTCACTTTAATCAGACGAAGGAAAGGAAGGTAAAAGGGAAGGAATATAGTGAAAACAAACGTCTCATTGCACCACAGGGTGTACCTCGGAACTGAAACTATACATACAAAGGGTAAAGAGCAGTACAATATGTCTCTTTGTTATAGAAAAAGACAGTTTGTACAATTAAATGTGTAACCAAGTAAAGTAATTGAGAATACTTTAGTCATACAAAAAAAGTATGACTCATAAAAATCAAATACATTTTTTGATTGTAGATTCCCCTTAAACATAATGTCCATCTGATGTTTTTCCTGGAAAATGAGCGGAGAAAGGAAACAACACAGTGTGTTAAAATACATACATATATATATATATTAGTCACCTAAATATGATGATATTGCTGAGAGTATAATGAAAGCATAGAGCTATAACTTGTCTGATGGAAGTCAGTATGCTTCTGATGAGAAACTAACTTCACTTGGACTTTGAAGCAGATATGACTGTAACGTACATTTCCATTGTTTGAGAAAGCAGAACCTACACACACACACACACACACACACACACACACACACATGAAGGTTTATGGACAATAATTAGTGTGTGAGTTGAGCATGAAGAAATTGCAGTTTGGAGGGGGGGTGGGGGGGGCTTGTTAATGCAGTTCAGGACAAAGGACTGTCAAACAAAGTGATTCTGCTCCAGTGGCGCGCCGCTGCAGAACTTGACACATTCCAGACACGAGAAGGCCCGTCGTTAGCACAAAGCTAACGGCGGATTAAGACGGGGAAATGAATTTCAACATTAATATGGATTAGCTCCTTAAGCTCAATAACTTTGTCTTTTACCACCAACTCTCTGAAGTCCATTTTCAGACCGAAAACTAGAAGTTCAGAGGGAACTTTAGTGTTGAATGTTTCCCTCTAAGGTTTAATTGCAACTTTTATTTTGGAGAAAAGCAAACAAATATCTATGTTTTTGGTCTTTACTCTCTCTCTCTTACTTTTAAATGTCTTTCTGAGGATTTATCAGCACCACACTTAATCTCACCAAACCCAACTGACACCCATGAATGAGAGTAATTACATCATTAAGCATACAAATGGGCTAATTTAGCTTCTTTTCTTTTTTTTTTCTTCTTGTCTAAGGGTCTGTAAGACCGTGACCCAATTTAAATATCCAATCACAACTCGGAGAAATTCTCCTGAGCCAATGGGACGCATGGCACCACCCACCTGCACGCATACTAATAAGAAGCGGAATAATAACACCAGGGGGGAAACTTGCAAAAGCTGCAGCTCACTCCGTTTGCTTTGGAGATTACTTTGCCTCTCTGAAAACCTTCACCATGGTCGACGCCTTCTGTGCCACTTGGAAACTGGTCGACAGTGAGAACTTTGATGAGTACATGAAAGCACTCGGTGAGTAACAGCCTGTTTCTTTCCCCTTTTCATGGATGCACTAGATAGATAGATAAACGGATAGATGGATATACAGATAGATAGATATACAGATAGATAGATATACATATAGATAGATAAACAGATAGATGGAAATACAGATAGATAGATATACAGATAGATAGATAGATATACAGATAGATAGATAAACAGATAGATGGATATACAGATAGATAGATAGATAGATAGATAGATAGATAGATAGATAGATAGATACTTTATTCATCCTGAAGGAAATTTTAGGCAGTAGCAAGACAACCATAACACAACAAACACATATACACACATACATCACACATATATTACACATTCATAACAATAAATAATACACTTTAAAATTAAAAGATGAAAAATAAGATCAGATCAGATCAAGGTTGAACAGAAACTGTGCATCTTGTCCCATTTCTTTTGTGTGCCTGTATGATAAATGAAATATTCAGAGGTTTGGACCATTAACAGCCCCCCCCCCCCCCCC
>NC_045750.1:2675330-2675813 GCF_008692095.1 Etheostoma spectabile | reverse complement strand
GTGCCCTGATCAGGAGTGGGCTTTGCCACCCGGCAGGTTGGTAACGTGACCAAGCCGACTATAATCATCAGCCAGGAGGGTGACAAGGTGGTGATCCGCACCCAGAGCACCTTCAAAAACACAGAGATCTCCTTCAAACTGGGAGAGGAGTTCGACGAAGCCACCGCTGACGACAGGAACTGCAAAGTAAGCCGACAGAAAGAATGCTTGCTCCAAAAAACAAAATCAAAAATCAAATGCATATGAGTAATTGAAACCGGATCATGTGCTGAACAGACTGTTAAACCACTCATGACTTCCTAGAAGTGTCCTGCAACATTAGAAGTGGTTTAATTGGGCTTTCATAAAGGAAAACCTAATTATAAAAGGCATGTGTTATTATATCCAATATTTAATTTGTGCCACTGTCCGCCCCCCCATATGCAGAATAGTAAAAGATTATTTCAAAATGCATTTCTGATCAAACATTGAGTGGGGGGGGGG
>NC_045750.1:2674340-2675320 GCF_008692095.1 Etheostoma spectabile | reverse complement strand
GGGGGGGGGGGGGGGGTCTATTTGTGGGTCAGTGAGACTCTGAACATGTCCGGGTATATAGACCAACATTTGGCAGGATCTTAATGAAGCGATTTTCCGCCTCACTCGTTTAAAGCATTCTTCTCTTCTGTCTTTCAGTCCACAGTGACTATGGAGGGAGACAAGTTGGTCCACGTCCAGAAGTGGGACGGCAAAGAGAACAAGATGGTCCGAGAAATCAAGGATGGCAAGATGATCATGGTGAGAAAAAAGTACCCAGATCACACATGTCTTGTTAGACAGCAATAGACATAACTTACATACACGCCTTAAAGGGATTACTCTCAATATCAGAATAAAAACAGACACTTAAACTATGAAAGTTTTGATTGTGTAGCCACGTGTGGCAATACAGTTGGTAAGCTGTAAGTAAAGACACAATCTTCTTGGAATTGGAACATAATATATATATAAGTATTCAGGGTTTTTCAGAAGCCCAGAGATCAACCTTTCACTGGAAGCTGTTTGCCATTCAGACACATCACTAACTCTTCTGTAAGCTCTGAAATGAAAAGAAAATCATGCTAAAAATGCAGTGTAGTGGGCAATTAGCTTTGCTTTCTTCAAGCAATGCACATTTTCGGTATTATTCAGGAAAAATTTGTAAATGTAAAGCTTCTGCAGGCAGTCTTTTAACATTAAAAACACAGATGTACCGTAGCAAAGAAATGAGTTTCAATAAGACACATTATGGCGGTTGTTGTCTTTCTGAAGCTGAGCTAAGAATGTGTTAATCTTTTGTTATGTTGTGATAAATGAGTTTGTTTTTCACGCGGTAATAGTCAAATGAGCTCGCTGGTATTAAACAAGGTAAATTACCAACGGGGCGGCAGCCAAAAGCTGCCTCGCCAGATTCCCCCCCACTCAAGCACCGCTTTGTTTTCTGCTGGTTGAATGTTAGATTAGGGAAGATGTGATTCGCTGTCATGGTAACTGTGGTC
>NC_045750.1:2673754-2674330 GCF_008692095.1 Etheostoma spectabile | reverse complement strand
GGCAGAACTTGACCTTTGAAGACATCCATGCGGTGCGTAGCTATGAGAAGGCATGAGTCCCCGGACCGACATCCTCCCAATCCGGCCAAGAAGTGTTGATTTTATATTGTTATTGACTCTCTTTGCACTTCCTCCTCCTCCGCATGTCCCCGGCCCCAAGGCTGCACATGTTTTGTAAGATTTTTTCTTTTTTTCTTTTTTTTTATATATGAAAACATTTCTGTCGTGATGGATGGATCGTGTTTTGGTACCCTGTGTGAAACATGAAATAAAAATAAAAAACAAAGAGCAAATTCTGGTTTCTTCTCTTTTGTTTTGATAGTGTGTCGTAATGGTTCCATCTTTCAATGTGGTCGACCAGAGGATAAATATTCCTCGGTCAAAAGGATTTGATTTACTCTTCCGACACTGAATCTCTGTCTTTTAGGAGGGGAACTGAACAACTTTCTCCATATGAGGCCGTAAAGTCACACTTTTTAACGTGTCATCACTGGGTGCTAGATACGACTTTTGGACACCGCACTACTGCACTAAGTGCAACCTGAACAGTTGGTTTATTTACATTTAGCATACATC
>NC_045750.1:2673583-2673744 GCF_008692095.1 Etheostoma spectabile | reverse complement strand
ATTTAAGCAGTTGCACATTTTTGTTTTACCATCATGTACATATTCAAATATTTGTTCTTTTATTTTATTCATATTATTAATTCATGTATATTGTATGTATATTTTTCCTAGTATTTCATTTATATAATCTGTGCTCTGTGACTGATTTTGCTGCTGTAACA
>NC_045750.1:2666995-2673573 GCF_008692095.1 Etheostoma spectabile | reverse complement strand
CAATTTTTCTTGGGATCAATAAACATCTATCTATCTAATTTACAAAAGAATTCCCACATAAGTTCCCACCCCAGCTTCAAACCTGGTGGCTTAGTGAGACTATTTTCTGAGACCAAGTCGGAGGACTTGCCAGCCCTGATGCCACCAACGTAGCCCCGCCCACAACATTTGAGGTCGGGAAATTCGGTCTGGACTTGATCCGTTGTGGAGCAGCTCTGCTCCAACCAGGCTTCATACGATGATGGACAGATGATCAACAGTAACTAAATCAACCACGTCACCAGTGAGCGCTTGGGTTGAATATGTGTACAACAAAGGACGCTCGCACAGCGCATTCTTTTTAAAAGAGGAACAGAGAACCGCGAGCGAGGCATTTGTCAGATGTTTTTGCCGTCCTTCTTACTGGTTTTGGCAAAAGTTCCACATACATCACATACTCGTTGCTCTGATTGGTTTCAGGTCTAACCAAGTGAGTGCAGAAACAGTTTTGGTTGAAACAGGCCCCGTAATCACAGCCCAGTGGAGCAGCATCAGACTCACATTCTGACTCGAATCCAAGTGTTGTATCTGATTTTAAGGCCTCAAATGACTCGTCAATCCTCGATAGAGAGTTACTTCATAGTACATGTATTTGATTGCTGTAACTGAAGGATCTGTGTACCTAAGAATATCTTATCACTCACATCTATTTGTATCCAGCCTTTGGTTTAACCTGCCCAGATTTCCATAATGAAAAAGCCACAGACGTCAATTGAAGTTTTGTATTTATTTTAAACTACTTTCTACCAAAGGAGCAGTAGCCATTAAGTCTGTTGACAGCGTTGCCTGTGGATTATAAAGGGCAAAAGGGCCACTGATTTTGGAAAAAGATATTCCTGCTGAATTTCTTTTTAAAGCATTATTGTGATCACAATACATTGTTATCATTATTCACCTTCAATGTACAGGGACGAAACTGAGAGAAATATTTAAATATATGAAACCAAAACTGCTTGCACCCACTGTAAAAAAGTACCAAGGGGGTTCTACTTAAAAAAATGAAGTTTAATTGCTGCCTTAAAAAATATGAGTAAACCAAACGTTAAGAATAGTGGTGTTTAAACTCACAAAGTTAAGTTATAGAACATTTTAATTGATGATCGTTTATTGTTTTAACTTGATACTATGAGTCAAAACAACTATCAACATTACATTGTCCACTCAAAGAACACTTGCTTCCTATAAAGGCCATTTTGGGGGAACTGACCCTTTAGGTGCCAAGATAAATTAGAGGGTGCATAACTAAACGGACGGAAAAGAAGATTTATGTTGCACAAAATTATTATCATCATGTGTGTTAGATTTTTTTCTCCTGTTTTTCTATTGGCTGGTTACCTCTTTGGCCTCCTAGAATCTTCAAAATGAAACAATCCAATAAGTTATGTCCATGTCCACACTAATCTATAACCTGTGACAAGGGGCCACACGTCGACCCTTGATATCAAGGGGTCATAAGCCAAAAAGAATGGGTGGGTGTTCAGCCACGAAGAGTACCCCCCCCCCATCAGTTTAGTAGGAGTTTGTCTTCAAAGTTCAAAGTTCAAAATTTATAGTCATATGCACTTTAGTACAAGTACCACAGCAATGAAATACAGTATGCCCTATTGCACTCTCTCAGCACCAGTCAACAGTAACAATCAATAACAATAATATAGGTTAAAAACATAAAACCATTTAACCACCAAAATAAACAGTGGCTAAGTGACTAAACACAGACCCCAGCCCTCCTTCCTGCTGCGCTATCATTCAACAACCTGATTACCTGAGGATAAAAACTATCCCTAAAACGTGATGTGCGCGTTGGGATACTCTGCAACCGTCTCCCTGATGGAAGGTGGGAGAAGAGGTTGTGTGCAGGATGACTAGAATCCTGCATAATACTACGTGCCTTCTTCTATTCAGATCATTTAATTCATTAAAAGTAGCAATATCACACTTTAAAAACGTCCACAAAGAAAAAGTCCTGCTAAGGAAATGTGATTCAAGTGAAAGTATGTATGAGTGTTATCAACTGTCCACATCACACTGTACTTCTGTTTTCCAGTTCCTCCAAAACAGAGGAAGTCACATGACCACTGCACTTCCTGGTTATTTCGGAGGAGAATGAACTACCAAGGTCGGCTAATTTAGTTTCCATTAGTCCATATGATGCACACTGATGTCGTTTTTTAACCCGATGATGGTCCAGCCTGTGTGTCTCGTGGTGCTGCTGTGCGGCGCGGCTCGTCTGGCGGCGGCCCCCACCGGGAGGGCTCACCTGTCGGCGGCCACAGGTGAGTGGACGCCTTGGCAATACGAACCGAGGTGGAACTCTGCCTGTTTATTTCTGTTATTTACTTATTTATTTCTGCCTCTTGTCGCAATTCACATAACTACACGGACTTAAAAACACAGCGTGAGTCAACACTTCTGGTTTAAGTGGATTGAACGATATGAAACGTGCGGTTGGGGGTTCAGTTATTCAACAAATAAATGTCGATGTGTTGTTATGTTCAGTGCTGCTTGGTGGATGACCTGCTCGCCGAATTAACCCTAAGACATTGTGGATGTATGTTAATTGTTTAATATGGCTGTGAAAGTAACATTTTGTTTACACGTAATCAGAAACATATCAATTGACAGATTTTTAAACGGAGTTTGGTCCGAATTGCAAACTCCTCACATAGGCTACATTTAATGGGGCTACTGATGTTTTTTTTTAACTTCAGTTGCAAAACAGGTTTCATAACCTAGCATAAAACAGTCAAACAGTCACAAAACTAAAACAAGGAGAACTCATAATAGGCACAACAAACAAAAAGAGGTGAACACCCCTATAATACATTAGATAAAAGCCTATAAATATGGAATTGAGACACATTTTTAACCCTCAATTGCATGTCTTTGGTCAACAATAACCCAGGCACCTATATATGATGGATTCTATGTGTTGTCATTTCTAAAAAAGTATATTTTAGGCTTTCGTCTTCTTGCTCACTGTCACTCTATTTGTACAGGCAGGTTCTGGCACATCACGGACCTCCACCTGGACCCCACCTACCACCTGGCCCCAGACCCCACCAAGGTGTGCTACTCCTCCAAAGGAGCCCCCGCCACACACGCTGGCGTGTTCGGGGACTTCCTGTGTGACTCTCCGTACCGCCTCATCCAGTCAGCCTTCGCTCACATGGCGCCGCTCACACAGCCCCAGGACTTCATCATATGGACCGGGTCAGTACACCGATGAAGGGAGAGTGATAATGATGGATGTTGGGATTTTACTGCTTTCTTTTTCTTTGAGATATAAAGAGCAGAGAAGAGCTCATAGAAACAATACAGTGCTTTACAGTAGTTTCATGTCCTCTTCTCTCTCTACTGAGTGTGCGGTCTGTACTTTCATGTTAAACCACTTTGAGGATTTAGAATCCAGGAATAAGGAAGTGTCTGTGAAGTCACTCTAGATGGCCCTCACTGCCCATTTCATATTATTTATAACCATGTCTAAAAACAGAGACAAGATGGTTCTGACATGTTTCCCACAGGATGCATTGGAATAACATTTTAATAAACCACTGACTTTTCTTATTGCGGCTTTATCGGTTCAAAATTCAAATTTATTCAATACCATGTTTTGTTTTGGAATAATTACATTATCAATAAATAGACAGAGACCACTTGTTGTCCTTAAAGTTCATTTTTACTGGCGGAACACGACAAGGAGCCAGTTTCAGCACTACAGAATAGTACAGAAATGACTGATGAATATGCTTTCTACAGCTTTTGTAATAGAAAAGTGGAATGTAATATGAAGTGGGATTCAGTCTTAATAAAGGAGATGTCCTCTATCTCAGTCTGGGAGACATGTCCTCCAGACAAGGACAGATCATTGGCTCCCATGTTATCTTAGGAAAGTGTAACCATTATAATATTGCATTCTTATGCAAACTGTTTTAATATTTAACAAGACAAAAGTATGTGTGTTACCTGCAAAACAAATCCCATTCCCATCAAACTCTCATTCATCAGAAGTCTATAATAACCAAATATATAAAGTCTAGAGTCTAGTTTTGTCCTCTTGAATTACAATAGGTTGAAAGTCTATAATGGGATGTTTTTATATAATGATGGAAAATGAAAATTGCCTTTTCCAGCTTTACAGCTCTGCATTTTCTTAAGCAAACTGAAAACTACTACATTCACTGCACTGCGATGATGCCGTAGGAAAACTGTAACCATCAATCCCGGCAGCATTGCCCCCCCCCCCCCCCCCCCCCCCCCCCCCCCCCCCCCCAGCCCCCCATTAATCAGCAGCTTAGCCAGACATTGGTAGACTTATTAAACATGCTTAAGAGAACGCCTTGCCACTTAATCCTCCCCCCGAGGGAGTCTTTTCCAAGTTTAAGTTACCGTGCAAGCACATTTCTGCTTTATTCTATTGTTACTGGGCTTTGTAGCACGAGTCTGCTTCTTTAGTTCGAGGGGAAATCCATTGTACTGTGGAGTTCCCTCTGTTTCTGCAGCGTTGTACAGTGGAGTACAGCTAGACAGTGGACAAGTATGATTGGTTGGTAAGGGTGTGACGAGATCTCGTTGTACGAGATCTCGCGAGATTAAAACGTGACGAGATTTCTCGTCGAGGTGAAAAGTTGTCTCGTGAGGCCATATGATGAAAAATTGTTTCTGTTTGCACTTGTAGTTTTGAGAGAGCAGTACTTGGTTATTGATACACTTACTGTTTGCATTTAAATTGTTATTTTTCTGTTATTTACACATTTATTTTATTTATACGGTTTATTTTTTATGTTCGGTTTGTGGAAAGGAGTTAGATTTCTCGTGTGAAATTGTATAGGGCAGAAGCCAGTTGGTAGAGTTTATACAAAACATTTGCAGTGTTAGCACGTCCTTTACTGCATATATTCATTAAATAGTAAAAAAAAAAGTTAAATAACATTCATCATTAATGTTGATTTCAAAATGCACCTAAATTGTTTTGCATTGGTGATTTTTCAGTTGAATAAAAAACTATTTTCCATTCATATTTCATCGATGATTTCTTTAAATTTTTTTAAAAAATCTCGTCTCGTCTCGTTCTCGTGAACCCAATCTCGTGATGTGTCTCGTCTCGTGGAGTAAGCGTCTCGTCACACCCCTATTGGTTGGGCAATCAGGGTTTTCCTTGTTTACTAATGGTTATGATGACCGCTTCACTCACTGCAACCACTTCACATTTAAAGTTATGCTTGAATGGAAATGTTTTTCAACCCTGTTTTCCTATGTTTTTGTGTCTAAGTGGCTGATTGGAGCAACAATATTTCACATCGGTCCAGTGTTAAGGGAGATCGCTGGTCTGGGACCCCTAAGGGTTCCTGGTTTTAGGCCGCCCTAGACGGTATTGTTAGCCCAGTTTAATATGCAACTTCATTTTGTACAATATGTAGTAGGGGGTCCCTGATCCGACTCTCTTTAAGTTAAGAGGTCCTTGGCCCTGAAAAAGGTTGAAGACCCCTGATCTCTACAACTTTACCAAAAGTGAGCACACCTGGAATAATAATAATAATAATAATCGCTCATTACATAGGAAAACTGTGTCCACACAACTAGGATAAGTATGTCGGATTATTGTAGAATCAAGGAATGTGCCGAAGTAATTACAGCGGACAGTTTGGGAAACAGTCATGTTGTTCATCTTTAATTTCTCTTCCTAACGTGGGAGCTTGTGTAAAGAGACACAGATTGTTTTTACTGCTTGTGTTCAGTGTCTTTTTATTATTTTGCATTTTATTTACTTAATAAAATATGCAGTAGACTAGAGAGTCAAAGTACAAAGATAAGACCCAGGAGTTACTATCCTCATTGTACACATTGGTCCTTATATTTATTTGTCAACTAAATGATTTTGGTGATTGGAAAAACCAAAAGTCATGAAGACAGGAAAACAAAACAAATCAGAAAGTTCCTGTTTTGTGGCTTTTGTTACGACCCAGCTCGTTAGGGTAAAGGGAAGCAACATAAACCTCTGTGTTTTTGGTAAATTATAGTTCTTTATTACCATAAGAAGTTAAAAGAATCCCAGTGGCCCAAACTGCGAAGGAGAGAGAGGGCCTGTGTGGATGCCGGTTGAGACAAAGAAACAAAAACAAGAAAAACCAGAATCCGATTTATTGACTTAGTATACTTACATTCACAAACATTAGACGTAGGTGTTAACAAGTAGACATGTAGTAGTATATAGTATAGTACTATACATAGTAGTATAGTAGACCCATACATACACTGTATACATATAGGCACATGTCAACATAAAATAAGACATATTATCAAGACCAGTACACATGGAGTGTGATGCAAGGTGCAACAAGTCATAGTGCAATATGTGTGTTATAGTGATAAGTGTGTAATGTGTAGAGAAGAGGGCGAGTGGCCAAAGTGGGGATGACCCACTTAGTAGAGTGATGGCAGTTGGAGGTGGACTCTTTAATAAAAGAAACAGAAAGTAGTTAAACCACTAAGCTAATCAAACAAATGTGGCTTTTGGATTTGAATCTGGGTGAATGACTGTG
>NC_045750.1:2647664-2666985 GCF_008692095.1 Etheostoma spectabile | reverse complement strand
CCCCCCCCCCTTTCCCTCCACCAGTGACAGTCCACCTCACGTCCCCGCGGGCGAGCTCTCCACAGACACCGTGATCCAGGTGATCAGTAATATGACCCAGACCATCAGGCAGCACTTCCCCAACCTGACGGTCTATCCTGCTCTGGGTAACCATGACTACTGGCCACAGGTAACTGGAGTTCCCAGGACTAATGGTTGTAGGACGTAGCACGTCAGAGTTGAACTGAAAGTGTAACCTTGTCATCCCTTCTCACTCCGAACCACCTGTGCATGAGACCAGCTGTCACCAACAAAACATCTCTTTCACTAAAACCCTAATACCTGCATAGCTTGTTTGATTATTGAAATGATTGTCTTATATGTTATATGTCTCAGTGCTTAGCATACGTGAATACACCCAGGGTTTTATTCCAGTCAGCCTAATAACTGGTTAACCCTCATGTTGTCCTCCGGTCAAATTTACCCGTTTTCCTATATTCCTTTTTTTTTTTACTACTACAAAATAACGCTTTTTGGCAAGTACAAATCTCTACTTTTATTAATTTTGGGGGTGTCTTCAATTCAATTTTATAGCATTTGAAAAACAACTTGAAGTGTTTTTGAAATAGTATTGAGTAAAAGTTGACATATTCCAGTCTGTGATTATCTATCAACATCCATTCCTTTAATTTTAGTCTAAATAATTCCTAATTTCTGCTTTTCTAACTCAAATATTAGGTATAATTTCCTATAAATTAGGTTTATTGACCATAAATTCCAAAAATAAAACTAAAGTTAATAAGTTAGTGTTACGTAGTGTCAAAAACATCAAAAGAAGTGACAAACATTGAAAAAAATTGTCAAAAGTGTTGAGAAAGGGGACAAAAACGTAATAAAAAGTTAAAAGCATCAACAAAAGTGTTGATTTCCAATTTTGAAGGGAAGACAACCCGAGGGTTAACTTGGTCCATTTTTACTGTATTGACGTCAGAGAAGTCTCTCGTTAGCATCTTGTTAGCATCTTGTTAGCATCTTTTATGCTTATTGTCAATGGGAAAGACTTCGACTTCTCTTTATTAATCCTTTTGGGATGACTCCCGCGAGGAAATTGAAGACGCCGTGCTGTGTGTGTTGCGTTGTTGTTTCAGGACCAGATGCCGAGCTCCACCAACGCCGTCTACCAAGCTGCTGCCCGGCTGTGGAAGCCCTGGCTGCAGCCGCAGGCTCTCCTCACGCTCTCACAAGGTAACCTGGTCGTGGTCAGCCTCCGCCAACCTGCTTCTGGAGCATGATGGCATTTCAAGCCTGCAGAACATGTTCATTGGGTTTTCATATTTCTTTTAACCCTTGTGTTGTCTTCCCGTTAAACATGAACTTGTCCTTCCAGGTCAAAATGATTTTTTTCCAAAGTTTTTGTAATTTTTTTCTGATTTATTTGTTACTTTTTTTCCAGCTTTTGGCGCTTTTTTTTAAAACCTGAGCTGGTTTAATAACAGGTTTTACACTTATTCTTGGAATTCATGGTCAACAAACCTCATTTGTATCAAATTATACATATGTTTTTAGTTAAAAAGGCAGAAATTATGAATTATTTTCATTACTAGTTAAGATCAGAAGATGTTGAGTGGATCTCAGATGGGTAGATGTCAGAGTTTAGTCCGGATACTGTTTGGAAACCATAAAAAAAGAAAGAATTCAAATTCTATAAGAACAAACAAATTCCATCCATGTTATTTTTGGGCAATTTGATTGAAAGAAATCTAATATTTCAGATATAAAACACTTTAAAACGGGTCAAGTTGACCCGAGGACAACACAAGAGTTAATTTTCTTTTAACCCATTGCAATGCTCTATTTAAGTATTCAGTGGTCTTGGTCCGGGTCCTGCAGGTGGTTTCTACTCCCAGCTGGTGAAGCCTGGTCTGCGGGTGCTTAGTCTCAACACCATCCTCTACTACGGCCCCAACCAAGTCACCAGGAACACGACGGACCCTGCTGGACAGTTTGAGTGGCTGCAGAAGACGCTGGAGAAAGCTGCTCAGAGTCTCGAGAAGGTCTTTTTTTTTTTCTTCTTTTTTTTTCTTGATGGAATTGCACAATACAGGTTACATATTTCAAACAATACCTTTCCCTTCAGTTTTTTTTTTCTTCTTTTTTGTTGTTGAATTTTTGTCACTTTTTTTATGTTTTCAACACTACGTAACACTAACTTATTAACTTTAGTTTTACAGTTATTTTTGGAATTTATGATTAATAAACCTCATTGTTAGGATATTATACTTAACAATATAACATAGGACTGGGCGATATGGAGAAAATCAAAAATCACGATATTTTTGACCAAATATCTCGATATCAATACCGCAACGATATTGCAGTGTTGACCTATTGGTGCTTTCACAAAATATTCACACAACGAGATTTTTGATGAATAATCATCAGTAATGTGGATATAATGACTAAGTGGCAAATTAAAGAATATATCAATATAATCGATATATTGCCCAGCTCTAATATGACAAGTTTCCTGGTCTTACAGGCTGCATTAAAGAAAAGTAAAGAGTAATTTCCTGAACTTTCCAGATCGTTCTTGCAGTTCTTTAATTTGCCTTTACCCACATAGTCATTATATCCACATTACCGGTGATTATTTATCACAAATCTCATTGTGTAAATATTTTGTGAAAGCACCAGTTGTCAACCCTACGATATCATTGCGGTATTATTAGAAAAATACGGCGACATGTGTTTTTCTCCATATTGCTGAGCCCTATTCGCCAGCGATCCTGACACGTTGAGTTCAGATTGCACTGAGCTGGGACTTTGGATGTGTCTCTGTCCCCCCTCCAGGTTTACATCATAGCTCATGTGCCCGTGGGGTACCTGCCCTTCGCCAGAGCCACCACTGCTGTGAGAGAGAGCCACAACGAGCGGCTGGTCGCCATCTTCAGGCAGTTCAGTCACGTGATCGCGGGGCACTTCTACGGCCACACCCACCGGGACAGCATCATGGTGCTGCTCGACCAACACGGTAAAACCCATTTCCTGTTGAGAAACTTAACTTTGATCTTGTGCGCTTGACTCACCAACACAAATTAAACGCAACGCTTCCAAAAGTACAGTGGCTTGAGAAAGTTGACACACCCATGATGAAGTTGATTTAAAAAGAGGAATAAAAACACATCTTTTGGAAATTGATCTTAATGCCTTAATTAAAAAAAATTAGGAAAATCCAACCTTTTAAGGACGCCAATTTTCTTTGAGAATGAATAATGTATCGTAAATAAATAAATGTTCTTCCTTAAAATACAGGGGGCATAAATATACACCCCCTTATGTTAAATTCCCATAGAAGCAGGCAGATACTTATTTTTTAATGCCAGTTATTACATGGATCAATACATTATTCAACAGCGGGATGGGAACGGACGTGAGCGTCGGGTACGACTACAGCTTCTAGAAACTAAAGCACCCGTCAGTCTGCGAGGAATGAATAAGATCCCAGACAGATCTTCTGTCAGAAAGGGATCCCAGACGCGAACACGCCAACAACCTGAGTGCATTCAGGACTCTGTGCATCCGAATGATTTGGTATTTGTGTTCTTTTATTATTCTGTAGGTAAACCAGTGAATTCTCTTTTCGTGTCCCCGGCGGTCACACCAATCAAAAGCGTTTTGGAGCCCTACTCTAACAACCCGGCTTTCCGCATGTACTTGTACAACACCAAGGACTACGCGCTGTTGGTAAGGAGCTCTGCTGCTGCACAACCAGCCCACTTTAACATGGAAACATATTGTATTGGAACTAAGGGGCCAAAGTAGGCCAATATATAATAAAAACAGCCCCAAAAGTACACAACAATATGTGGACGCTGTCACGGCCATATTAGGAATTTTAAAAGTTCCATTAACCCTCCTGTTGTCCTCGGGGTCAATTGACCGGTTTACAAACAAAATTATATATCAGAAATATGACGAAAGAACATTGAAAAAAGTGAAAAATGTTGGAAAAAACTTCAGAAACGCAGGAAAAATTCAACAAAAACATTTTTTTTAAACGCTGAAAAAAGTGACCAAACAAAATCGGAAAAATCACCGAAGGTGACAAAAACATGTTTAAAAAAAAGTGACAAAAAAATTGTAAAATTTGAGAAATAATTTGTTTAAACAACACATAATAAAAGTGACAAAACAAAATTGGAAAAGAAATCTACAAAAACATTGAGAAAAGTGTAAAAAAAAAAGAAAAAACGTCAAAATGTTGAAATTTCGACCCAGAAAAACACAAATTTTGAGGTCGACGGGAAGACAACACGAGGGTTAAAAACAGACAGTAGATCATTAACTCCTCTCTCAAATGGCAAATCTCACATAAAGTATATTAGAAAAATGTCTAGTGAGATCCCTCGTTTTTATTTCCCAATGAAACAATGAAATAAAAAAATTAAAAGTTTGAAAAGATACAGAAGACAGATGATTGAGTTTGAAAGCATTCTGATAAAATCCGATGCCAGACTCCAAATGTGCAGCACTTTGAATACATTCAACTTCTATCAAAGACCAAAGAAAAGAAGTCCCCCTCGGTGATTAATCACGGTGTCGATCAGCACACAAAAACGGTTTCTGGCATTCAAAAAAGACTCAAAGACTTTCTCTCTCCCCCTCCCCCCCTGGCGGGGCCTTTCTCCATCTCTGAAGGATATCTGGCAGTACTATTTGAATCTGACGGAAGCCAACGAGAAACAAAGCTCTGACTGGAGGCTTGAATACATCATGACCGAGGCTTTTGGACTGGCCGACCTGGGGCCACGGAGCCTGCTCCAGCTGGGCCTGAGCTTCAGGCTGCCGCAGACCAGAGCCTTCGACGTGTACTTCAGCCACTTCATGGTGAGCTACAACCGCAGCATCACCTGCGCAGGAGACTGTAAGCTCAGCCAGGTGTGTGCGGTGCTCCACCTGGACCGGCTGTCCTACTCCAAGTGTGTCTCGGAGGCAGAGTGGTAGCAAGGGGGGGCCGGAACATGATGGCCGTTTCTCAGGAGTCACATTTAGGTCCTGGTTTTTCTAAATATTTTCTTGTTTGACTCTGCTTGAGTTCTAAGAAAGGGGAATTACATTCACTGATTCCGCTGCGCCCAAATATGAATCTACCTACTTTTATGATTTTAACTTCAATTTACAAATTGCTTTCAGTTCTCCACATGCAGTCTAGATTACACATTAGAGCCCGGCCGATAAAGGATATAAAGGATAAGGCAGATACCGATACAAATACTTGGGTTTTTAAAAATCCGATATTCCGACATATCGGCCAATTTTTATTTATTTTTGTTAAATCCAGAAACGTAACAAAACAAACAGATTTCCCCTAACATTAGAAATTTGTAGTTATTTATGAGTTCTCACTAAAATAATATGACAATTTCTTTTGTCACAACAGAACATCCTAATATATCAAACTTCTGATAAATAAAATGTATAAAAATACAAACTTAAGATATGAAACTTAAAGTCCTTTGAACAAAAACACATTAACAAAAAAAAGAAACACAACATGATTGATCGTCCTTTTTTTTTAAATATTCATTTATTATATCGTTTATTTGTCATTATAAATGAAAAAAAATGATCAGCCATTATAAATGCCGATGCCAATATCCGATATATACCGATAATATCGGCCTGCCAATATATTGGTCGGGCTCTAATACAAATTGCACAATTTCCCAGTGAATCAGTCATTTCTAGAGATGGTCCGGGACTATTTTTGTGCCGTCTGATTCCAAAGCCTGAACTTGTGTATCGGCCGACTCTGAGCTCTGATCCGATACCAGTGTGTCGTGTGTATACATATATATATATATATATATATATATATATATATATATATATATATATATATATATATATATATATATATATACCAGCTGTATAAGAAAATACAGAATATCGCGATATCTGATATTCTGCTAATGTCGACTTTATTAAGGAAACCCCTGAGACGTGATGGCTTTCAGCTGGATACTCTTCCTCAGCGGGCTTCATAAACCAGGTTAAGGTGCAGTAGTTGATTTGAGTTGAGTCCATTACTCCTTGTTTTCCCAGCACCAACGGTTTCAACCTGGTTTCTGGAAGGATCCTAATGCTGCCAAATGTCGACCATCACTTGAGCGGATGCTAGGATTGGGCATCGAGAACCGGTTGCACCTTGGACTCGTTTTAAAATTACGAGTCCAGTTCGATCGTTCCTTTATCGGAATCGTTTTTTTTCCAAATTTAGCGACCGATTTTGGCGGCTGCCGTACTTCCAGGCGCTTGTTGAGATGCAGCTACGGAGCACGGTGTGCGGCGCTCTTAGGTGTGGCTTTATTTTTTGTCTAAACTGTAAATCGCCATTAAGAAAAAAATAGATACATTTTTCCTCTTATCTGTGAAATAACCATATGACCCATGTAAACTCCACCGTCAAAGAATCTGAATAAATAAGAGGGGAAATCTAAAGGAAGAATCAGAATTATAAACTATCTAAATGAGGCCCGACCCTGGCGGATGGTGTTGATTAATCAGAAGTACTGAACTGTATTTCACAGTATTTAATCACAGTAAAATGACGGTGGGAGCGTTTTAATCTTCCGTGATATAACATATTTCAATATGTGCTGCGGGTTAAATTACGAGATAGATTTCGATCAGATTAGATTAAAAAAAAAGGTTATGTTTAATGAAGAATTAACCCCCCCGGAGCAGGTAACATACTTTTTACAGCAGTCAACTCAATAAAGTGCAACTCCACAGACAGTCAGTGAGTACTGAGTAACAGGGAGAAGAAGAAAAAGGTTTTCTTTAGTGCAGAAGTATTCATCCTGACAACGGCCAGTTTTTCTCTCCCTAAAGAATGAATACACGGAAAACATCATGTCACATATCACAGTCCGAGTATGGATTTTAATTTTGAGGCTTATTTTTATACTAGATAAAAGATCTTTATTCAAAGAATGTGTCCAAAGTGCAGGGCTGTAAGAGTTGCTAACATGAAAGTCCCGGTGATTGTGCAGCTAGCTGGTCTCTCTGCAGGGAGGGGGGGTGGGGGGGGGGGGGGGGCACAGAACGAGACTTACCCCATCTGACCCTCACTCTTCTATTCCCCCCTCCCACCGTCACCCCCTGGTCTTATTCTTCTCCTCTTCAACCTTCCAGTAACTCCACATGTTTCTCAGCCACCACTCCAGCATCCCCCCTCCCCCCCCCCCCCCCCCCCCCCGCACTCCACCCTCCTAACTCTTTTGTCACTGTGCCTCCCTTCCCAAATGTTTCTCTTTTTGTGTAAAAATCCATCCACCCGAATCTCCAAAAGTTGCACCAGAAATAGACTTTCCATATTTTGTTCCGATTTACGTTTTGGAAAACAAAGTCTCGTCCCAAAGGCGGCAGGGAGCCACCGAGGTGTTGCGGTATAAATGCGAGATGATTGGCCGGACAAGCAGGAAAAACCCATTTCCAAAGAATATAGTGTATTTGCATGTGTCTTCACTGCATTTGTTGTGAATTACTGGATCATTTTATTTCTTTAGACCCCTCAGAAGTTAATGCAACAGGCCAAACTTAGAGGAAAGAACGTTTGAACCTTTTGTGTTGTTGTTTTGTTTGAATTTAAAAAAAAAGATGAAATTATGAATTATTTTATTGATAGTTAAGATCAGAGGATGTTGAGTGAGTCACAGACTGGATCTGTTTTTAAAACCGTTTAATTTTTTTTCTTTTTCAAATGCTATAAAATTGAATAAAACATTTAAAATTCAATGAATGTAATCATTAATATTACCTACACCTTCCATACTACCTACATGGATGGAGCCACGTTATTTCTGGGCAATTTGGTTGAAAGAAGCTCATATTTCTGATATAAAAAACCTTCTGATATAAAAAACTGTCAACACCAGGGTTAAGGGGTTACAATCCAACAAGGCCGGGAGCCTACTGGGGAAAAGCTATGCTAAATAATAATACCTCATTTAATTTGGAATTTACACAACATGTGATGTCAGAATAATCTGGATTCCCAAAAATGCAATGGTGCTTTATATATACTTTGTATGTTTTAATACGTACAGTATGTCACATAATTGTTGAATTGAAAACTTCACATGGGGGAAAAGAGACTGTGTGTGTGTGTGTGTGTGTGTGTGTGTGTGTGTGTGTGTGTGTGTGTGTGTGTGTGTGTGTGTGTGTGTGTGTGTGTGTGTGTGTGTGTGTGTGTGTGTGTGTGTGTGTGTGTGTGTGTGTGTGTGTGTGTGTGTGTGTGTGTGTATCTTTCCCCTCATGTGCCCCCTCTGCCATTATTATTCCCGACTAAGCCTGGCCGCCCTCCTCTCGGTGCCTGTCAGGACGTCACCGTGGAGACAGAGTCGGTGGTGAGCATGGCGATGGACTGGACTCCGTCGCCACGGTAACTGCAGTAAAGCTCTGAATCCTTCTCTGAGGTCACTGTTAGCGAAAACAATATATAAAGAAAACAAGTTCATTTCAAGCTTTTCACCCAAACTCCATTCAGGTTGCATCCCGTCACCGCGGTGATGGAAGGACCATGCGATATGTGACAGGGAGTGGTGGAAAGTAACTAAGTACATTTACTCAAGTACTGTATTTACAATGATCTGGTACTTATATTTAAGCATCCATCCATTTTCTATACTTCACTACGTTTCAGAGGCAAATAGTGTACTTTTAATTTCACTGCATTTATTTGGTAATCTTCAGTTATGGTTACTTTATTAGAGATTTAGACTAATTTGAATCACGTTTGATGGCCAAGGAAGTGTGAACGCATTCAAGTAATGTGAGCTGAGCAATGTAGACATAAACATTTGACTACTATGCACAGACATACTTTAAGTGTGTGTATAAAAAAAATGTGCAAACATACACACATGAAAGCAAACAGCCCTATGAGGAAAATAATGCAAAATGTAATGAGCAAATCAATTCTGATGAGTATGAGGTACGACTAGTGATCCTTGGGGGGAATTTGAAAGCTCCCCAGTTGAATGCAGGACTTTTACTCAAAACAGAGTATTCCTAGAGTGTGTAGTGCTACTATTACCATTAGTAAAAGATCTGATACTTCTTCCACCACTGCAAAATAAATAGTCACATAAAAAAATCTGCCCTCCTTGGAGTTTTATGTTTTATTGAAGCAGGTGGGCTGGGCTGGGCGGACGCTGCGACTCATCACTCCCTAACTATGAGCTTTATCAAAGAGGGGGGTTTCAATGTGGTGACGGTGTCTGAACCCAGACCGGGAGCCGGTTCCACAGGAGAGGACCCTGATAGCTGAAGGCTCTGGCTCCTAATCCACTTTTAGAGACTCTAGGAACCACAAGTAACTCGGACTTCTGGGAACCTAGTGCTCTAGAGGGACAATAAGGCTCTAAGCCACATCTTAACAGCCACATTAAGACAATAACAAAGTCAGCCTACTATTATCACTAAGAATATATCAAGGTTAAAGGACTTGTGTCAACAGGACTTGGAAAACTGGGCCATGCTTTCATCTTCAGTAGACTTGACTACTGTAACGGGTCTTTACAGGTCTCTCTAAAAAATCAATCAGACAGCTGCAGCTGATTCAGAACGCTGCTGCTCGAGTCCTCACTAAGACCAAGAGACTGGATCACATCACTCCAGTCCTCACTAAGACCAAGAGAACTGGATCAATCACTCCAGTTCTGAAGTCTTTACACTGGCTTCCTAACCTCAGAATTGATTTCAAAGTACTCTTGCTAGTTTATAATCCCTTAACGGTTTAGGACCAAAATACATTCGTCTGACTACTACACTATGACCCCCCCAGACCTCTCAGGTCATCTGGGACAGGTCTACTTTCTGTCCCAGAGTCAGAACTAAACAGGGTGAAGCGCTTTCAGTTTCTATACTCCTCATATCTGGAATAAACTCCCAGAAACCTGCAGATCCGCTGCTACTTCTCAGTTTTAAATCAAGGCTGAAGACTTTTCTTTTTGATGGTGCCTTTCTTTAAATGACTGCTAATTTCTTTAATTTCTTGCTGCACTGTAACTTTTATTCTTGTTTATGTGTCTATTTTTTAACTGTCTATTCATGTGTTTTACCGTTTTTTAATGTTTATGATTTTAACTGTTTGTACTGTGTTTATCTGTTTAACTGATTTGTGTAAAGCATTTGAATTGCCCTGTTGCTGAAATGTGCTCTACAGATAAAGCTGCCTTGCCTAAGAGCTCTTCAAGATAAGATGGTGCTTGACCATTTAGAGCTTTGTAGGTCAGGAGAGGATTTTACAGGAAGCCCATGCAGTGAAGCCAATATACAGTTTTTTTCAGAACACGCGCTGCAACATTCTGGATCAGAGGAGAGTCTAAGGACTATTTGAGCATCCTGATAATACAGAACTACAGTAGTCAACCTGGAAGTAACAAATGCAGGACTAGTATTAGCAGCAAGGACAACCATTTCCCACTGGCAAAAGTGAAGTATAAATGGCTTTAAAGTGCCCATATTGGTGGCTGTGTCTGTACCAGAATAGTAATAATGTAATAATTTACATGGTTTCATTTTCAAAAAACATATTGTTGTACTGCACCTTGCTGCAGATCCTGTTTCCACCCTGTATGTTTGGGTCTCTGTTTAGCTCAGAGTGAGACATCCCACTTCTATACTATCTTGTTGAGAGCGCACATGCTCAGTAGCTCGGTAAGATCCATCAGCCAGATAACTCTTTCTCCAGCTTTGGTCAGTCCAAGGCAGGGTAGTGGGAGACTTTTCTAGACCAGGGACACTTGTGGAATACCTGCACAAGGGACAGGAGTAGAACCGGGACAGGAGTAGTTTTTTGGAGATTCTGGTCAACTAGTGGGTGTTGTAGCATGGGTGTTTCCCAATGTCAAGAAGGATCCTCAAAAGCAGAATTTGGAGGATGCCAGTCATCAACGTCATAACGCCCGCCGAAGGACCGTTCCAATGTCAAGAATCCTCCGAATTCCTCCAAGGACTCAGTCCTTCATTCATAAAAATTTCCCATAGACAGAGAAGGATGCATATATGTGTATCCTTCGCGGTCCCAAATCACCCACATCCTATGCGCGGGCCTTTGCCGCTCGTTAAAAATAATAATAGCGGACCTCAGGGGAGTTCGAGCGGCATGGCTGACGGGAAGTTATAATTTAAATCTTTAGTGTGTGGTACATTTGTTATCACCGTTAATGTTTACATTAATTAAAGCTTAACGCTTTAATGCTTGTACAATTCCTATAATAATTGTAGATACACCCCGAGCTAACGTTAGCTAACTGAACTATATTATATATAAATTCTGCTGTTAGCTAGCTAGGTTGCTGTCTTTGTAAAGTTTAAGCACGGGGGCATATTCATCTCTCTTATATGCCGTTACCGTATATGCGTAACGTTAGCAGGAGTAGAAAGTTTGTGTGTTATCACTGGTTGTATCTGTAGACGGGAGGTAACACTGCACCATGTTAACTCACTAACAACGTTTAACGAAGGCACAAATGTAGAGCACTCCGTGTAACGGTATGTTATAGCATTTAACGTAAACATCTTTATGTTGTGTTAACTGTCTTTTAACAGGGACTAACGGAGGCGTCACCAAGGACGCAAAGCCACGACCAGCAGGGAGACAGGGCCAAAGAAGATGTTGAATACATTATTTGCTATATTAAAGATTGTCTTTCTAACAATAAATGTTTAAATAACGGTTTGTCCGTGTCATTAAGTTCTTGGGCGTGTTTTATAATAAATATATTGTTACTGTTATTTCCGTTAAATTTTGACGTGGAATTGTTCTGATGCTGTTGTAAAACTCGTAAGGTGTACATGTTCAAACATTACTTATACTGTACACACAAGTATATTCAACATGAAGGGCGATCAGACAGCTGCCGATGATGGTGTTGCTTGCAGATGCAGACAGGAGGTTTTAGGTTAGTCAACCTGTCTGTTAGTTGCATCACAAGTATATTATACAGGTAAAGTCCACTGTGTAGTTTCTCATCCTGACGTAACAACCCTTGACCATTACACACACCTACCTTTACTGTGTGGCGGATTTTATCAATGGTATGACTTTCATGTTTGACACGTGTCAACAGTTATTATATCTTTCTCACTTACAGTTACTGCATGTCATACCTGCCTGTGGTAGCTCATTAGCTGGTTAACTTGTGTGATGTGATCATATTTTTCTTTCTTGACCTGTAAAATAAGCTAATCTTACATGTATGCAGTAAACTGCAAGCTAATTTTAACAGCTACTTTTCTTTTTTAAACATGATACAGATAGCATCTGAATATAATTGTGATATAGTAAATAATTTAAGTTTCCTCTGTCCAGGTCACAATTTGATGGGAAAATAGACCTTGAAAAACTAATATTATATACACAAGCCCAAGAACTTAATGACAGGACAAACCAGTATTAAAGCATTTTTGTTAGAAAGCAATTTAATATAGCACATAATGTATTCAACATCTCTCTTTGGCCTCTGTCTCCCTGCTGGTCGTGGCTTTGCCGTCCTTGGTGACCGCCTCGTTGTCCCTTTAAAGACAGTTAACCAAAATAAGATGTTTAACTACGTATGATGCTATAACATACCGTATTACACGGGAGTGCTCATACATGTCAGCCTTCGTTGAACGGGGCTAGTGAAGTTAACATGGTGCAGTGATAATTCCGTCTACAGAGACACAACCAGTGTAAAACACCAACTTTCTAAATCCTGCATTGCTAACGTTACGCATTACGATAACGGCTATAGAGAGTGAACTTGCCACATAAACTTTACAAAGAGGCAACCTAGCTATAACAGCCGAATGTTAACTGACAGGTTAGTTCGTCAGTTCGGGTGTATCTACCTAATTATTATAGCAATTTGTACAAGCTTTAAAGCGTTAAGTTGACATTAATGTAAAACATTAACGGTGATACACAATGTACGGCACCACATAAGATACTACATTTAATTATAACTTCACCGTCAGCGATGCCGGTCGAACTCCGCTTATATCAGCTGTTTTTTTTTTAAACGAGCCCTCAAAGGCTCGCGCATAGGATTGTGGGTGATTTGGGACCGCGAAGGATAACTATGCCTCCTCTCCGTCATGGGAAATTTTCTGAATGAAGGACTCCGTCCTCGGAGGAATTCGGAGGATGCTCGAAATTGGAACGGTCCTTCGACGGACGTTGATGACGTAGCGTCCTCCTCATGGCTTTGGAGGATTCTTCCGTGACATTAAGAAATGGCTGCTGATTCATTTTCTACATCCCAACAGCATAATTTAACAGCACAGTTAACACTTCCACAACCATTTCATCCAGTGTTTTGAAATGCAGCAAAAAAATTAAGTGACGCCAGCCCGCAATGACGTGCACTTGATAGCCTGTTCCATTGTACATGTTTCCAAATGCTAAGGAGGACTCTGACCTGCTCCTGAGGATCCTTCTGGAAGAGAGTCCTACCAAGGAAGGATCTTGACATTGAGAAACACCCCCGTTTTGCCATTGAGAACGAGCTAGCATGGCTATGGTTAGCCACCTTGTCTCTAGTGACGTAGAAAGCCGTGCAGATGTTGAACAGCTCCCCCGGAGATGAAGACAGAGGACATTCAGAAACCAGATCTCACTCAAAAACACCATGGTAGTTTTTTTTTCCAGTGTATGCGCGTGGAAGCACCAGAGACACAAAATTTCAGAAAAGTGATTTTTATTTTCATAACATGGGCTTTAAAGGATATTTAGAGGAACAAAATGAAAGGTGGCTGAAAAACTGAGGAGACGGTTGCCAAAGGGTAAAGAGAGGAGATCCTTTAAAAACATTATTATAGCTGGTTGACTGTCTGCTTCTTAATGACCGTCTGACTGGCCGGCGCTGTTGGCTGACTGACCCACATGTAGGTTTGCATAACATTCTGCTTTGTTCCAGTTGGCCGGCTGACTGGTGGTGCCCCACAACCAGTTAATCTGAGGATTACTGTCAGGACACTAAAGCCATCCAACTGCCCTCCTGGGGAGCTGGAATCTCTCCTCTCTGTGTGTGTGTGTGTGTGTTGTGTGTGGTGTGTGGTGGTGTGTGTGTGTGTGTGTGTGTGTGTGTGTGTGTGTGTGTGTGTGTGTGTACTGTCCCTTCTTTAAGTTTTAATAGCCGCGATCTCCCGTCTCATTAGTTTAATTTCAGTTTTCTAGTATGCTCAGCCCGAACCTCCGCTCATGTCTTGTGGCAGATATGACTTTGCACTAGAAGGAATAAAGAGAATAGAAATGATATATACTGTGTGTCTATAAGTACTATATGCATATATACATACATACATAATATGGCTTCAAATTAATGTATTCACTTCAAAGGTAGTAGACACCAAAATGGTCTTAATCCTGAGTAAATGTTCCAATAAGTTGATTTTCTTGAAACCTTTTTAAAGGATAAGGGATCTAAGTAGCTAATAAGACCTCTCACAAACTTTTGGTAATTAGATGGAGGGACTACTTCTGGATCCAATGAGCATTAATTGGTGGTTGCAGGTCAAAACATGTCTAGTGTCCAGGGGGAGGCCTAGTAAAATTAATGACGTGTATGTTTGATGTCTAGGTTAGATTACATTGTCTTAATGTGTATGGTTTAATGCCAATGACGCCCTACACCTCTACACCCTAGCACATTCACTGTCTCCATCTGAATATTTGGCCATAATAAGAGATACCCCAAACTAGTTGGTGTGGAGTGGAATGTACATAAAACCTCCCAACAGTGAGATAAGAGAACACATTATAAAACGTTATTAAATGAAGCGGTATGGGTTATGATGTGGGTAAATGTGTGGTGATCGTAATGGTATTCTAGATATACCGTATACCTTTTTTAATGTAAAGTCTTTAAGATGAAATACTGTACATAAACTGCTAGTCACATGCATGAACTTGATCAGCTGCGCCGGGAGCCTGGGTACCGTTAGCAGACCGCTAAAT
This sequence comes from Etheostoma spectabile, assembly GCF_008692095.1. Lineage (NCBI taxonomy): Eukaryota > Metazoa > Chordata > Actinopteri > Perciformes > Percidae > Etheostoma > Etheostoma spectabile. The sequence goes on along the minus strand of NC_045750.1, from coordinate 2,651,996 downwards.
TATTAGCAACATTTTCTCTCTTCCTAAAACATTTTGTTGAATTGACAGCTTTATGTGTAACTCAGAATCTTGCTTCATGGAGGATCTAATGAAGTGGGTCTGATCTGGTCAGTGATGCAACACACTGGGAGATGTCTAATAACACACCTGGGAGATGTCTATAACACACCTGGGGATGGGGAGGAACAGGAAGGTGTTGACCCCATTTACACCAGGTATTAATGCAATCGTAGTTATCAGGATAGGACAAAAAATCTTTTTAATACCAGATGTAAATGTAAGTGGGGCTGTTGAGTTTCACCACGCAGAGACAGTGAATGGTTGGTTGCGTTGTTTTGGACGTGTAACAATTTGGAATTTTGACACACAGCTTGAGTCACCGCTCAAAGTCTGACTTCCTGTTTAGGTGTTGCTTTGCAGGTAGGCAGGGTGCCATGCCAGACAGCAACTTCATCTGGCTTTCACTCTGAAGGGACATTATGTGTTGTAGAGCAGCCAATAGGAACCCTCTTCTGAAACAATGTGATGGCCAAAGTCTCCTGTCACGGGCTAGATTTTCTAAAGCTTAAAAACGGAGCCGAGGTTGGCGCAGAGTCTTCAGAAGTTTTCTCCCAGACCACATGAATTAAAATATTCTGAAATATCATTATGGAATTTTCCCAAGGACGCCAAAAGAAAACTACCCAACCGAGCTTTAACATTGGATGGATGGATGGATGGAGATGGATGGATGGAGGATGGATGGATGGTGGATGGATGATATTTCTTGAACCCAAAATATGGGAAATTACGCTGTTACAGCAGCAAATCAGTCACACAAAACAGAATATAAATATAATGAAATACTGGATACACTATACAGAAATATACATACATAAAATAATAATAATAATAGGAATAAAATATATCAACGAACATTTGAATATATACAGGATGGGAATACAAAATGTGCAACTGCTTAAATAGTATGCTAACATGTAAAAACCAATTGAGGTTGCACTTTGTGGGTAAGAATGACCACCAGTAGTGAAGAATACATTCATCTTTAAATACGTTGAAACAATAGTAATTACTCTTTAACCAGAGTTAACACATCTTAATATCTGTAGGGGGCCAAAAGTAGACACTGCATAACTAAAGATGAGAGGGTGCCACTTTTACAATGACTACCACCTAAATTGTTGCCGGGGTCCCTACAGTTTAGACCCCTGCACCACGAAGCCTGGGGGCTTGTTGCATTATGCGACACCGAGATGTTTCAGGATCTTTTGTTCCTCACATACAGGGTCGGCAATGGCCTGTGACCTCGGTTTACATCCTCCTTCTGGACTTTGCTTAATCCTTTTGGTAAAACAGGCCTGGTCTGGTCTGGATCGGACTAGAAGATTAGGGCTGTTGTGTCTGACTCTGCGTTAAAGTAAGAAGCATTTTGTTAAACCCTCAACGGGGGAAATTCCATCAGTGAGATTACCAGATCAACAGTGTTTAATAAAGGAAGTAGCCTTTAGTGTTTGTGTCATCCTTATTTTACAGCGTGGGTAGGCAGTGTTTTCAACAATATCAATATGACTTTCCTCGAAGTATTGAGACGTTTTTGTTGCATTTACAACTAACACTCGTCGCACCCCCTCACCAGCCTGCATCATGTGAGCAAAACTGTAATCACAGTGCAGCTGATCTCATTAACGATGTAAGTAGACAAAGAAAAGGCTATTCTGTTCCCTTCATAGGCTGGATTGGAAAGGGGAGCTCGAGAAGTTCTGAGAAATTAGGGCCATTGTTTGTTACTATTAGAGATAAAAATGTTTTGCGTGCAATAAAAGTATTTCATTTCACTCTGGTCTGTATAATTCACCAGTTAAAGAGTGTGTAAAGCTCTTGTTATATTTTTTTTATTAATATATTTCGTAATTGGTGTTTTGCGCTTGACGGTACATTTTACAGTAAAAGCAATTGTTCAATGTTCTGTTTTTGCGTAAACTGTCAACATATGCTCCTTTCAACTCCGGTGTCCCGTGTGATATTCTCTCACACACCAAGTCTCAAACACTCTAATGGAGAGAGAGAGACAGAGGGGTGGGGGGGTTCTTTAGTCTCATGCTCAGTAGTAATTGTCAGGGGGAATGAATGGGCTCCTTCATAAGTGAGTAGACAGCAACGAGCTGTGCGTGTGTGCGTTGTGAGCTGCGTGCGGTGGTGTGTGTGTGTGTGGTTGGCACTAGTGGGAGTCCTACCTCAGACTGGAGTGTTTAAGCCTTCGTAGCCCAGATACCCTTGTATCAGCCACCATAGGCAGTTCCCAACAGCCAATCCGAATCCCACAGAGCCCATTACTTCACTTCTGATGATGGCTGTGTCCAGTTAGACCCCCCACCCCCCCTTCCATTCCCAAAAGAAGTGCTATTTCATAAAGCGAGCAGGATAAGTGTGACTTTTTAAATAAAAAAAAAGTTCCCTTAGAACTTAGAAAAAAACAACTTCCACAAACATGTATTCTTATACATAGCTTATAAGCCAAAAAATATCCGGTAAAACAGGGCGGAGGACACATGCTCACGGTTGTTGGCTCTGACTCATGAAAAATACCGACTCTTTCAAATAAAAGACCCGCATAAGTCTGCTACTGTGTATTAAATACAGGTACAGCTACATGTAGGCCTAAGAGATTATGAGCCAGTATATTTATATTAGGACTATAGCATATACACCTGCATATGTCGAGGAGATAAATTAAACTTCAGCTGGAGTCCCATTTACTACGGCAAACGCTGTTGAATGCATCGGTGACTTTTCCCATTCTGCGCTTAACAGCCTTCAGCACAGTTTTAGGCTGCCAAGTAGTACACACATGCAAATGAACACCTCAAACATCTCACCTCTGAAAAGTGCAGCGTCTAGCCGATCACGTCGCCATGTTGAAAGTTTAGGAGCGGGCCTCCTACCGAGAATATATTGGGGCGTGATATTTAAATTACGATTGTTTCCAGTCGCCGTATTTATCAATGTACGACATACCTACGCTCTGATTGGTGTGATACAACTGTTTCATGAACCACGTGAAGCCTGTGGTAAGATGATTTCTGCACTCATATCGCTCTGGTTTTTACCTTAGGTTGATAAATGAAGCCCTTGTGAGCAATTCTTGCATTTTACTACTATTAATTCCATTTGCTTGCAAATGGGTCATAGCGGGTCATACAGACAGATACTGTGGCAAGCATTATCGTTGTGTGGAGGGAGTGTGAGTGTGAGTGTGAGTGGTGTGTGTGTGTGGTTTCAGTATGAGTTGGACGGAGGCCAGTTAGGAATCTGGCTGCACGGGGAGTCTCCACTTCAATTAAATTTCACCCACAAACGGGGAGTTGGTACATTTCCCACTGGAGTAAGTATTGTCTGAGGAACAAAGCTCGATTATTGTTCCGGTGAGAATTGTTATGAATGGGCATAAAAGATGGCAGCCATTGCAGAAAAAAGTGGTCATTTACTCTACAGAGTGTGACAGGGGGTTGCCAAACATTGTTGTCATGGTGGAAGATGAGATAGGTGATAAATGTAGTTCAGTTGTTATTTCCTGCCGTGTCATGAGGCAATCAATCTGATACGGAAATGTTCGGTGATAAGATGGTTTTATTAGTTATAATAAATAGTTCCCTGCAGACACTTTAATGGTTACCCTTAACACCTGTTACATGGCATGGCACCTGCCACTGAGGACACAGCTGATGAGAAGTGAGTTGCTCAGTCTGAGGGGGGGGCAGCTTGACTCAACTGTAGCTGCGGGACTGTAAAAAGTTGTGTGTCCAAGCTTGAAATTGTGAACAGTCCAAAACACGAAAACAAACAATTCCACTCTGCTCTGCGTGGTTAAACTCAGCAGCCCCACTATACATCTGGTATTAAAAAGATTTTTTTTTCTATACTGATAACATTACAGAAGCCTACAGATTGACATAAATGCTGCATTCCAGACACAATTGTTAGCTCGTAAGTTACGACTTCAAGTTACTCACGAACTTGGTAGCGTTCCAGGCAAAGTCAGAGACAAACCTTCTGGCTAGCGTTAGCCAGCGGCTACCTAATGTTGACGTTCGGACCACTTTCTAAAGCAGTCGGGGTGTGGACGGGGTGCGAGGCTTCGGGGTAAACTAGGGTGGGCCTGGTTGGATTTAACAATTCGGATTCCTTTCGATTCGATCCTTTGAGGGGTGGAGTTGTAAGTTGGGAAGACAACACAAGGGTTAAGACAACCACTGCTTCTGGTTCATATAGTGGACTTGGAATTAAGCTGTAAGCAGATTCGCACTGATCGAGTGTTACTCTCCGTCTGTTTTG
>NC_045750.1:2640321-2647639 GCF_008692095.1 Etheostoma spectabile | reverse complement strand
TCGAGGGGGGTTTCAAGTGGTGACGGTGCTGAACCCAGACCGGGAGCGGTTCACACGGAGAGGACCTGATAGCTGAAGGCTCTGGCTCCTAATCCCCTTTAGAGACTTAGGAACCACAAGTAACTCGGACTTCTGGGAACCTAGTGCTCTAGAGGGACAATAAGGCTCTAAGCCACATCTTAACAGCCACATTAAGACAATAACAAAGTCAGCTACTATCACCTTAAGAAATATCAAGGGTTAAAGGACTTATGTGTAACAGGATTGGAAAAACTTGTCCATGCTTTCATCTTCAGTAGACTTGACTACTGTAACGGGGTCTTTACAGGTCTCCCTAAAAAATCAATCAGACAGCTGAGCTGATTCAGAACGCTGCTGCTCGAGTCCTCACTAAGACCAAGAGACTGGATCACATCACTCCAGCTCACTAACCAAGATGGATACATCACTCCAGTCCTCACTAGACCAAGAGACTGGATCACATCACTCCAGTTCTGAAGTCTTTACACTGGCTTCCTATACCTCAAAGAATTGATTCAAAGTACTCTTGCTGTTTATAAATCCCTTAACGGTTAGGACCAAAATACATTTCTGATCTGCTACTACACTATGACCCCCCCAGACCTCTCAGGTCATCTGGGACAGGTCTACTCTGTCCCCAGAGTCAGAACTAAACAGGGTGAAGCAGCTTCAGTTTCTATCTCCTCATATCTGGAATAAACTCCCAGAAACCTGCAGATCCGCTGCTACTCTCAGTTCTTTTAAATCAAGGCTGAAGACTTTTCTTTTGATGCTGCCTTTCTTTAAATGACTGCTCATTTCTTTAAATTCTTATGCTGCACTGTAACTTTTATTCTTGTTTATGTGTCTATTTTAACTGTCATTCATGGTGTTTACCGTTTTTAATGTTATGATTTTTAACTGTTTGTACCTGTGTTATTCTGTTTAACTGATTTTGTGTAAAGCACTTTGAATTGCCCTGTTGCTGAAATGTGCTCTACAGATAAGCTGCCTGCCTAAGAGCTCTTCAAGCTAGAGGTGCTTGACCATTTAGAGCTTTGTAGGTCAGGAGAAGGATTTTACAGGAAGCCAATGCAGTGAAGCCAATATACAGTTTTTTTCAGAACACGCGCTGCAACATTCTGGATCAGATGGAGAGTCTTAAGGGACTTATTTGAGCATCCTGATAATACAGAACTACAGTAGTCCAACCTGGAAGTAACAAATGCATGGACTAGTATTAGCAGCAAGGCACACACATTTCCCACTGGCAAAAGTGAAGTATAAATGGCTTTAAAGTGCCCATATTGGTGGCTGTGTCTGTACCAGAATAGTAATAATAGTAATAATTTACATGGTTTCATTTTCAAAAAAACATATTGTTGTACTGCACCTTGCTGCAGATCCTGTTTCCACCCTGTATGTTTGGGTCTCTGTTTTAGCTAATTGGGGGCACACACAAAAGGAATAAATCATTTATAACACTCCGGCATCCGCAGGGGGTGGGTATTAGACATCTCCCGGGTGGTTATATACCATCGGGCCCAAGGTGGTTTAGTGGCAATAATGAGCCTAACTAGTCCAAGACCCCATGCATTAAACCGCCAAGGAAAGCAAAAGAGTACTGAGACTTAACAAAACAACTAAGCAGTGTCAATTCACAAAAAATAGTATTATCAGAGAAGAGCAAAAAATGATCAATGCTATAATAAAGTTTAGCGTCTGCATACGGTAATCCGAGGAAGGCTTCCCGGAGCGAGACAAGCGTATTACAGGTAATCCATTGGCAATAACTAGCGCGAAGAGGATGAAATGGCAACAAAGTAAATTACATCGTAAAGTACAGTTAAATGCAAACAGGTTATAACAAGGGGTAAACTTAGATCCACTCATGTAAAGACCCCACGATCATAACCATACCAGCTCATTTTCAATCTATTTACAATACAAAAAACGTGTTCTCAAATTCATAAACTCACTGTAATGGAAGGAGGTTAATTTACTTGGACAAGAAACACATTTCACACTCACACAACAAACATAAGTTTGGGTCTCATCTTATTAGAGGCCACGATATTCAAGACAGAAAAAGTCGGGAGCAGAGGGAATACAGCCTCAAGGGTGACAAAGGGGCAGAAGAGCGTCATTGAAGGCAGGATATAAAACCAAATCACAGCGTTAAACTACAAGGTGATAAATCTATCCTACGAGGCATCAACCATACACGGTACTATTAAGGTTAGCTAAAGCCTAAACCCCCGAATGGACATCGTAGACAGTTTAGTGGACACCTGCCAAACGCAACCCAATAAAATATAACAATGCTCATATGGAGTCCACAGAAGGTACTATCGCCATCCCAAATACTTAATTCCACACAAAGTGTGTGAGACGAGTCCCTTAATTGGCGCAATACTGTATGATCCTATAATACGCTTAATCAAAAGTTTTGCATAGCGAATCACTTATAAATTGGAAAAAAAACGAAAAATCTATACTCAGGATCTAACGAGAAACCATATTTTGGTGTCTACAGGAAAAATAGGGGATCGTGGGCAAAACCTTATTGAAAGCTGAATAGCGCGGATTAATAAATTGCAGACATATGTATAAAAAGTACTGGTATAAAGTATACTAAGTCTAGCATATATGTGAAAACACTATAAACAAAGACACCGACCACGTATGATCTAAATACAGTTTTTGGCTACATCTCTCTTATATTCCTTCATAGTGCAAAAAGTTCATGATCTGACCACAGTAAGGACATGGTAGCACGATGTATATCTGTGGCTGAAGCCATGAGAAAACAAGAAAAATCTAAGAATTAAACACGCAACTAATAAAAGACGGGGGAGATCGCATGAGGGTCTATATAAAGACTTACAGACAGGTGAGAGACTGATCTGAGCAGGCACGACAAACGGCTCCCCACACACCACGAACCAAACCCACACCACCATCACACCGCGCACACTGACAACAGGCACACAGCACACCCACAGGAGAATCGAAAAACAATACCACACACCACACAACACAGAAGAGAGGAGTTCACATCCGCCAGGAGCGGGCAGTTGGATGGGCTGAGTGTCCTGACATAAAGTCCTCAAATTAGACTTTGTTGCATGGTGCCAACCAACGCAGTGCAGGCCCGGCCAACTGGAACAACAAACAGCAGAGAACAGTCTGCAAAACGGTATAACAGTTGTGTCAGTATCAGCCGAAAACAGAGCGCCGCCAGTCGACGTCATTAAGAAGACAGACATCAAACCAGCTTATATATATGTTTTTAGAGATCTCCTCTCTTTGACCCTTTGCCACCGTCTCCTCAGTGTTTTTCACCACAACTTTTCCATTTGTTCCTCCGAATATCCTTTAAAGTGCCCTGTTATGAAAAAAATCACTTTTTCTGCACTGATTTGTCTCTGAGTGCAATCCAACACGCGCACATACGAACAATGGCAAAAACAAAACTATCCATGGATTTTTTTGAGGGAGGATCGTAGGTTTTCATGAATGTACCTGCTTGGGTCGTCATAAATCGCCAAGGGGAGGCCAATAAATATCACATCTGCAAAAAACGAGCTTTTCGACTGCACCTACAGAGACAAAGACTAGCAAATAACCATTGGAGGGGCGCCCACATGTCCTTGGTAGCAAAGTCACGTTCTGCGGAAAACGGTGGCAAACAGATGTGTAGTTTTCTACACAATGTCGAAAAGGATCCTGACCCTTGGAAAAATCAAGTGACTACGATCCTTCCAGAAGGGGACCTTCCGGACCGGTCAAGAAAAGTCGCTCCTTAAGCCTTTGAGACACAGGAAAAATACACTGGAACAAGCTAGGTACAAGTGCCGAAGTCATGGTACGGGCTGTCTCTCAGATCAATTTTTTTCGGGGGCTAAGCACTGTCAAACACTGGGACTGGGGCGGGAAAGGTAAAATGGTTGTGGAAGTGTTAACTGTGCGCGTTAATTATGCGTGGACTATGAAGAAGAATGAATCAAGCAAGCCCTGTTCTTAACGTCACGGAAAGAATCCAATCCAAAGCCATGGGGAGACGCTACGGGTCATAACCGGAAAATCGTCAATCGAACAGGAACCGTTCGCAAATTATCGAGCATCACTCAACGACAGGAAATGCACTCCGCATAGGAAACGGAGTCCATTGGCAATAAATGTCAGAAAAGATGGCTGCCAGTTGGAACGGAGAAGGAATCAATAAATGGTAATAATCCTTCTGTGCTACATGGGCCCAAATGGCACGGCCACAATCCTATGCGCAGCCTTGGAGGCTCGGTTATAAAAAAACAACACAGCTGATCAATAATACGAAAGATCTGTCTCGAGAACAGAAAGAGAAAGAAAGTAAAGTCGGGCATCAGTGCTGACTGGACAAGTTTCAAACATTTCAATGTAGTAGGGGGGGGTAGTCTTCAAGGTGATGCCTTAACACTTAAGTGAAAGTATCAACGTTAGCATCATTAATTTACACATAATCATGTACACAGCTTACGCTTGTACAGCTTAGGTACAAATGATGCTATAGTAAAGGATAATTAGTAAGGATAAATACACCACACAGCTGAACGACTAACACGGTCAAGTTAACATCGGAAAAGGGGTAAAAGGAAACTGGTTAGCTAGCTAGTTGCTTCACGATCGTGTTGTACCAATTCAATGTTGCAAGTTCATGCTCATCGACACACGCCAAGTTATCATAAATGGGCGTAACACGTTTAATTAGCAAGAGAATTTAGAGAAAGTATGATATGGTCCCTGGTTGTATCTGTAGACGGAGAATTAATCACTGCACCATGTTAACTTCACGTAGCTACACCATATATCAACGGGAAGTAGACTTACTGGAAAAATATGAGCACGTCCCCGTGGGTATACGAGGTACTTTAATAATAGCAAAACTCATAACGGAGTTAAAGGCAGAACTTTAATGTGGAATATTAACTATTCCTTTACACGGGACTGACGATACAGGCGTCAACCACAGACGGCAAAGCACGACCAAAACATGGAGAAGAGGACCAAGCAGAAAGATGTTAATTAAAAGCACTTAATAATGGGACTACGTAATGACCAAGATTGATACCCTTGTCTAACAAAAATGCTTTTAAGTACTGTTGGTCCGGTGTGTCCAATAATAAAGTCTACTGGGCAATGTGGTTGTGTAATAAATATGAGACGAAAAATTGATCGAGAAGGATCTGATATGTCCCGACAAAAATAGGTGACCATGGACAAGACGAAAACTGTAAAAGTTAATTGCTAGCTAAAAAAGGGGCCAACAATGTATGGTCGAATGCTATACATTACTACGATGTGGTTAAAAAACAGCAATAGTAGCTAAGATTAAAATTAAGCTGCCATGGAAAATTACGTTCCATCCATAAGAGAGAAAGTTAGCTATAAATTTGTCACAAGTCAAGCAACTGAAACAAAGAGCTGTATCAGCAGGCACTACAGAGATATCAACCGATCTAAAATGAGCTACCCAAGGCGGTGTATGGGGCGCCAATAAGCAATTACCACGTAAGGATAGAGGAAAGATTAAATAATGAACTAGTAATGAGCAAAAAAACAAAGAGGCAAACTGAAAGCAATCCATTAAAAAAACTCGCAACCCAGTACAAGGATGTGTGTGTAAATGGGTCAAGGGTTGTACGAATTCAATAGAATGAAGAAAACGACACAGTTGGATTACCTGTATAAAGAACTTGTGATGCAGACGTATGTCAACAGGACAGGTTGAACTAACGCTAAAACGTCCTTTCTCTTCAGGGGGTCCTGCAGAGGGGCGACACAACCATACCGCGCATCGTGCGGCGCCCTGTCATAGTTTAAGATAGGGCTGGCGTGTGTGTAGCATGCAACTAAAAATAGGGTAAGGGATCACTTTATTAGGTACATGTACACACCAAAAAATTCGATAGGTGAATATACAAAAAGGACATCTCAAAGGAAAAAAAAAACGGCACAAAAAGAAACTTCCCGTCGAAACGTTTAACGTAATAACAGTAACACATGAGAAGTTGACATTACTAGGATGAACCCGCCCAAGTAACATAAGGCACCCGGACAAACCACTTAAGTTAATAAATCATTATATATAATTATAAAGAGGCAATCGTTTATATCAAGCAATAATGTATATAACAACATACTTATACTTGGCCAATCTGTGCTTCCCTTGCTGAGTCGGGAGCGATGCCGTCCATAATTGTTTGGACCGCCGTCCGTTAGTCCCGTTTTAAAAGCAACAGTTGGGGGGAGCACAAACATAACAGATGATTTGACGTGTATGGGAGAATTCGATAAACTACCTTAAACCGGAAGAATGCGCATAACATGTTAGCACCGTGGTGCGTTATAAACTTTGTTAGATGGAGTCATAACCATGGGCAGTTGGTTCCCAATCCCGTCTACGATAGAAAGACCGACCCTTGATAAAACACACAAACTTCTAATCAACTGACTAACGTGTACAGGCATATACGGTAACGCATAGAAAGAAGAGTCACTACAGATTGGGGCGCAACCGTTCATTAAACTTAACCAAAGACAGCACACTATAGACCAAACGCAGAATTTATATATATAATATAGGATTCAGTTAGCTCAACGATTAGCGTGCGGGGTTATCATACGCTCATTTTAGTATGGCAACTTGTACACAAGCATGTACAAGCTATACTTAAGCTTTACATTATAGTAAACATTTAACGTGTTAACAAAGTGATACGGCCAAACTACTAGATTTAAATTATAACTTCAACCGTCAGCCATGCCGCCGAACTCCCCTGAGTCGCCTATGTATTATTTTTGACGCCGCGGCAAAGGCCCGCGCATAGGATTGGGGTGATTTGGAACCGCGAAGATACACATATATGCATCCTTCTCTGTCTATGGGAAATTTTATAGATGAAGGACTGAGTCCTTGGGAGGAATTCGGAGGATTCTTGACATTGGACGGTCCTCGGCGGGCGTGATGACGTTGAGACGTGGCATCCCCAATTCTGGCTTTTGAGGATCCTTCTGCATTGGGAAACACCCACTGCTACAACACCCACTAGTTGACCAGAATCTCCAAAAGAACTACTTCCTGTCCCGTTCTACTTCCTGTCCCTGTTGTGCAGGTATTCCACAATGGTCCCTGGTCTAGAAGAAGTCTCCCAGCTACCCTGCCTTGGACTGACCAAAGCTGGAGAAAGAGTTATCTGCTGATGGATCTTACCGAGCTACTGAGCATGTGCAGCTCTCCAACAAAGATAGTATAGAAGTGGGAATGTCTCACTCTGTA
>NC_045750.1:2600664-2640296 GCF_008692095.1 Etheostoma spectabile | reverse complement strand
GTGAGATCTGGTTTCTGAATGTCTCTGTCTTCAGTCTCCGGGGGAGCTGTTCAACATGCACGGCTTTCTACGTCACTAGAGACAAGGTGGCTAACCTAGCACATGCTAGCTCGTTCTCAATGGCAAAACGGGGGTGTTTTTCAATGTCAAGGATCCTTCCTTGGTAGGACGTCCTTCCAAGGAGGATCCTTCAGGAGCAGGTCAGAGTCTCCTTAGCATTTGGAGAACATGTACAATGGAACAGGCTATCAAGTGCACGTCATTGCGGGCGGCGTCACTTAATTTTTTTGCTGCATTTCAAAACACTGATGAAATGGTTGTGGAAGTGTTAACTGTGCTGGTAAATTATGCTGTTGGGATGTAGAAAAGAATCAGCAGCATTCTTATGTCACGGAAGAATCCTCCAAAGCCATGAGGAGGACGCTACGTCATCAACGTCCGTCGAAGGACCGTTCCAATTCGAGCATCCTCCGAATTCCTCCGAGGACGGGTCCTTCATTCAGAAAATTTCCCATTGACGGAGAAGGAGCATATGGTATCCTTCGCGGTCCCAAATCACCCACAATCCTATGCGCGAGCCTTTGGGGCTCGTTAAAAAAAAACAGCTGATATAAGCGGGAGTTCGCGCGGCATCGCTGACGGTGAAGTATAATTAAATGTAAGTATCTTTAGTGTGTGCCGTACATTGTTTCACCGTTTAGTTTTACATTAAGTCAAGCTTACGCTTATAGCTTGTACAAATTGCTATATAATTAGGTAGTACACCCCGAACTGACGAACTAACCTGTCAGTTAACATTCGGCTGTAGCTAGCTAGGTTGCCGTCTTTGTAAAGTTTAATGTGGCAAGTTCATCTCTCTATATGCCGTTATCGTAAATGCGTAACGTTAGCAATAGCAGAGATTTAGAAAGTTGGTGTTATCACTGGTTGTATCTGTAGACGGGAATTATCACTGCACCATGTTAACTTCACAGCCCGTTCAACGAAGGCTGACACTGTATGAGCACTCCCGTGTAATAACGGTAGTTATAGCATTCATAACGTAGTTAAACATCTTTATGTTGTTTTAACTGTCTTTTAACAGGGACTAACGGAGGCGGTCACCAAGGACGGCAAAGCAGACCAGCAGGGAGACAGAGGCCAAAGAGAGATGTTGAATACAATTTGCTATATTAAGATTGTCTTTCTAACAATAAATGCTTAAATTAACTGGTTTGTCCGTGTCATTAAGTTCTTGGGCTGTGTAGATAATATAAGTTTTTCAAGGTCTATTTTCCATCAAATTGTGACCTGGACAGGAGAAACTTAATATTACTAAGTCAACAATTATATTCAGATGCTATCTGTATACATGTTTAAAAAAAGAAAAGTAGCTGGTAAAATTAGCTTGCAGTTTACTGCATACATGTAGATTAGCTTATTTTACAGGTCAAGAAATGAAAAATTGATCAGCAACTACAAGGTTAACCAGCTAATGAGTACCACAGGCAGGTAGACATGCAGTAAACTGTAAGTGAGAAAGATTAAATAACTGTTGACACGTGTCAAACATGAAAAGTCCTACCATTGAAAAAACCGCAACACAGTAAAGGTAGGTGTGTGTAATGGTCAAGGGTTGACGTTCATGATAAGAAAACTCACAAGTGGACTTTACCTGATAATATACTTGTGATGCAACTGTAACAGGACAGGTTGACTAACCTAAAACCTCCTGTCTGCAGTCTGCAAGCAACACCATCATCGGCAGCTGTCTGATCGCCTTCATGAATATACTTGTGTGTACAGTATATAGTAATGTTTGAACATGTACACCTTACGAGTTACAACAGCATCAGAACAATTCCACGTCAAAATTTAACGAGAAATAACAGTAACAATAATAGTTATTATATAAAACACGCCAAGAACTTAATGACACGGACAAACAGTTATTAAAGCATTTTGTTAGAAAGACAATCTTTAATATAGCAAATAATGTATTCAACATCTTCTTTGGCCTCTGTCTCCCTGCTGGTCGTGGCTTTGCCGTCCTTGGTGACCGCCTCCGTTAGTCCCTGTTAAAAGACAGTAAACAACATAAAGATGTTTACGTTATGAATGCTATAACATACCGTTACACGGGAGTGCTCATACATGTTAGCCTTCGTTAACGTGTTAGTGAAGTAACATGGTGCAGTGTTACCTCGTCTACAGATACACCAGTGATAACACACAAACTTTCTAAATCTCTGCAACGTACGCATATACGGTAACGGCATATAAAGAGAGATGAATATCCACCGTGCATTAAACTTACAAAGACAGCAACCTAGCTAGTAACAGCAGATATATTAATAATATAGGTTCAGTTAGCTAACGTTAGCTCGGGGTGTATCTACCTAATTATATAGGAATTGTACAAGCATTAAAGCGTTAAGCTTTACATAATGAAAACCTTACGGTGATAAAACAATGTACGGCACACACTAAGATAAATTATAACTCACCGTCAGCCATGCCGCCGAACTCCGCCTGAGGTCCGCTATTATTATTTTTAACGAGCCGGCAAAGGCCCGCGCATAGGATTGTGGGTGATTTGGGACCGCGAAGGTACACATATATGCATCCTTCTTGTCTATGGGAAATTTTTATGAATGAAGGACTGAGTCCTTGGAGGAATTCGGAGGATTCTTGAACATTGGAACGGTCCTTGCGGCGGGCGTTGATGACGTTGAGACGTGGCATCCTCCAATTCTGGCTTTTGAGGATCCTTCCTGACATGGGAAACACCACTGTACAAACAACCAATAGTTGACCAGAATCTCCAAAAGAACTACTTCCGTCCGGTTCTACTTCTGTCCGTTGTGCAGGTATTCCACCAGTGTCCCTGGTCTAGAAGAAGTCTCCCAGCTACCCTGCCTTGGACTGACCAAAGCTGGAGAAAGAGTATCGGTGATGGGATCTTACCGAGCTACTGAGCATGGCAGCTCAACAAAGATAGTATAGAAGTGGATGTCTACTCTGAGCTAAAACAGAGACCACAACATACAGGGTGGAAACAGGATCTGCAGCAAGGTGCAGTACAACAATATGTTTTTTGAAAATGAAACCATGTAAATTATTACTATTATTACTATTTGGTACAGACACAGCCCCAATATGGGCACTTAAAGCCATTATACTTCACTTTTGCCAGTGGGAAATGTGGTGCCTTGCTGCTAATACTAGTCCATGCATTTGTTATTCCAGGTTGGACTACTGTAGTTCGTATTATCAGGATGCTCAAATAAGTCCCTTAAGACTCTCCATCTGATCCAGAATGTTGCAGGGCGTGTTCTGAAAAAAAACTGTATATTGGCTTCACTGCATTGGCTTCCTGTAAAATCCTCTCCTGACCTACAAAGCTCTAAATGGTCAAGCACCATCTTATCTTGAAGAGCTCTTAGGCAAGGCAGCTTTATCTGTAGAGCACATTTCAGCAACAGGGCAATTCAAAGTGCTTTACACAAAATCAGTAAACAGATAAAACACAGTACAAACAGTTAAAAATCATAAACATTAAAAAACGGTAAAACACATGAATAGACAGTTAAAAAATGACACAAAAACAAGAATAAAAGTTACAGTGCAGTAAGAAATTTAAGAAATAGCAGTCATTTAAGAAAGGCAGCATCAAAAAGAAAAGTCTTCAGCCTTGATTTAAAAGAACTGAGAGTAGCAGGGATCTGCAGGTTTCGGGAGTTTATTCCAATATGAGGAGTATAGAAACTGAAAGCTGCTCACCCTGTTAGTTCTGACTCTGGGGACAGAAAGAGACCTGTCCCAGATGACCTGAGAGTCTGGGGGGTCATAGTGTAGTAGCAGATCAGAAATGTATTTTGGTCCAAACCGTTAAGGGATTTATAAACTAGCAAGAGTACTTTGAAATCAATTCTTTGAGGTATAGGAAGCCAGTGTAAAGACTTCAGAACTGGAGTGATGTGATCCAGTCTCTTGGTCTTAGTGAGGACTGGAGTGATGTGATCCAGTCTCTTGGTCTTAGTGAGGACTCGAGCAGCAGCGTTCTGAATCAGCTGCAGCTGTCTGATTGATTTTTTAGAGAGACCTGTAAAGACCCCGTTACAGTAGTCAAGTCTACTGAAGATGAAAGCATGGCAGTTTTTCCAATCCTGTTGACACATAAGTCCTTTAACCCTTGATATATCTTAGGTGATAATAGGCGACTTGTGTATTGTCTTAAGTGTGTTAAGATGTGGCTTAGAGCCTTATTGTCCCTCTAGAGCACTAGGTTCCCAGAATCCGAGTTACTTGTGGTTCTAGAGTCTCTAAAAGTGGATTAGGAGCCAGGGCCTCAGCTATCAGGGTCTCTCCGTGGAACCGGCTCCCGGTCTGGGTTCAGACACCGTCACCACATTGAAACCCCTCTTGATAAAGCTCATAGTTAGGGAGGGATGAGTCGCAGCGTCCGCCCGCCCAGCCACCTGCTTCATAAAAACATAAAACTCCAAGGAGGGCAGATTTTTTATGTGACTATATTTTGCAGTGGTGGAAGAAGTATCAGATCTTTACTAATGGTATAGTAGCACTACACACTTAGGATACTCTGTTTGAGTAAAAGTCGCATTCAACTGGGGAGCTTTCAAATTCCCCCCAAGGATCACTAGTCGTACCTATACTCACAGAATTGATTTGCTCATTACATTTTGCATTATTTTCCTCATAGGGCTGTTGCTTTCATGTGTGTATGTTTGCACATTTTTTTTATACACAACTTAAAGTATGTCTGTGCATAGTAGTCAAATGTTTATGTCTACATTGCTCAGCTCACATTACTTGAATGCGTTCACACTTCCTTGGCCATCAAACGTGATTCAAATTAGTAAATCTCTAATAAAGTAACCATAACTGAAGATTACCAAATAAATGCAGTGAAATTAAAAGTACACTATTTGCCTCTGAAACGTAGTGAAGTATAGAAAATGGATGGATGCTTAATATAAGTACCAGATCATTGAAATACAGTACTTGAGTAAATGTATAGTTTACTTTCCACCCACTCCTGTCACATATCGCATGTCTCTTCCATCACCGCGGTGACGGGATGCAACCTGAATGGAGTTGGGTGAAAGCTTGAAATGAACTTGTTTTCTTATATATGTTTTTCGCTAACACGTGACCTCAGAGAAGGATTCAGAGCTTACTGCAGTTACCGTGGCGACGGAGTCCAGTCCATCGCCATGCTCACCACCGACTCTGTCTCCACGGTGACGTCCTGACAGGACCGAGAGGGGGCGGCCAGGCTTAGTCGGGAATAATAATGTGCAGAGGGGGCACATGAGGGGAAAGATACACAACACACACACACACACACACACACACACACCCACACACACAAACACCACACACACACACACACACACACCACACACACACACACACACAAACACAACACACCACCACACACACACACACACACACACACAGTCTCTTTTCCCCATGTGAAGTTTCAATTCAACAATTATGTGACATAATGTACGTATTAAAACATACAAAGTATATAAAGCACCATGCATTTTGGGAATCCAGATTATTCTGACATCACATGTTGTGTAAATCAAATTAAATGAGGTATATTATTTAGCATAGCTTTTCCCCAGTAGGCTCCCGGCCTTGTGGATTGTAAACCCTTAACCCTGGTGTTGACAGTTTTTTATATCAGAAGGTTTTTTTTATATCAGAATATGAGCTTCTTTCAACCAAATTGCCCAGAAATAACGTGGTCCCTCATGTAGGTAGTATGGAAGGTGTAGGTAATATTAATGATTACATTCATTGAATTTTAAATGTTTTATTCAATTTATAGCATTTGAAAAGAAAAAAAAAAAAATAAACGGTTTAAAAACAGATCAGTCTGTGACTCACTCAACATCCTCTGATCTAACTATCAAAAAATAATTCATAATTCATTTTTTTTTTAAATTCAAACAAAACAACAACACAAAAGGTTCAAACGTTCTTTCCTCTAAGTTTGGCCTGTTGCATTAACTTCTGAGGGGTCTAAAGAATAAAATGATCCAGTAATTCACACAAATGCAGTGAAGACAAATGCAAATACACTATATTTTTGGAAATGGGTTTTTCCTGCTGTGCGGCCAATCATCTCGCATTATACCGCAACACTCGGTGGCTCCCTGCGCCTGGGACGAGACTTTGTTTTCCAAAACGTAATCGGAACAAAATATGGAAAGTCTATTTCTGGTGCAACTTTTGGAGATTCGGGTGGAGGATTTTACACAAAAAGAGAAACATTTGGGAAGGGAGGCACGTGACAAAGAGTTAGGAGGGTGGGGGGGGGGGGGGGGGGGGGGGGAGGGGATGCTTGGAGTGGTGGCTGAGAAACATGTGGAGTTACTGGAAGGTTGAAGAGGAGAAGAATAAGACCAGGGGGTGACGGTGGAGGGGGGGGAATAGAAGAGTGAGGGTCAGATGGGGTAAGTCTCTGTCCTGTGCCCCCCCCCCCCCCCCCCTCCCTGCAGAGAGACCAGCTAGCCTGCACACATTCAGGGACTTTCATGTTAGCAACTCTTACAGCCCTGCATTTGGACACATTCTTTGAATAAAGATCTTTTATCTAGTATAAAAATAAGCTCAAAATTAAAATCCATACTCGGACTGTGATATGTGACATGAGTTTCCGTGTGTATCATTCTTTAGGGAGAGGAAACTGGCCGTGTCAGGATGATACTTCTGCACTAAAGAAAAACCTTTTTCTTCTCTCTGTTATCAGTACTCACGACTGTCTGTGGAGTTGCACTTTATTGAGTTGACTGCTGTAAAGTTACCTGCTCCGGGGGGGTTAATTCTTCATTAAAATAACTTTTTTTAATCTAATCTGATCGAAATCTATCTCGTAATTAACCCGCAGCACATATTGAAATATGTTATATACGGAAGATTAAAAACGCTCACCGTCATTTACTGTGATTAAATCTGTGAAATACAGTTCAGTACTTCTGATTAATCAACACCATCCGCCAGGGTCGGGCCTCATTAGATGTTTATAATTTGATTCTTCCTTTAGATTTCCCTCTTATTTATTCGATCTTTGACGGTGGGTTTACATGGGTCATATGGTATCATACAGATAAGAGGAAAATGTATCTTTTTTTTCTTAAGGCGATTTACAGTTTAGACAAAAAAATAAAGCCACACCTAGAGCGCGACACCGTGCTCGTAGCTGCATCTCAACAAGCGCTGGAAGTACGGCAGCCGCCAAAATCGGTCCTAAATTTGGAAAAAAAACGATTCCGATAAAGGAACGATCGAACTGGACTCGTAATTTTAAACGAGTCCAAGGTGCAACCGGTTCTCGATGCCCAATCCTAGCATCCGCTCAAGTGATGGTCGACATTTGGCAGCATAGGATCCTTCCAGAAACAGGTTGAAACGTGGTGCTGGGAAAACAAGGGTAATGGACTCAACTCAAATCAACTACTGCACCTTAACCTGGTTTATGAAGCCGTGAGAAAGATCCAGCTGAAGCAATCAGTCTCAGGGGTTCTTAATAAAGGAACATAGCAGAATATCAGATATCGATATCTGTATTTTTTACAGCTGGTATATATATATATATATATATATATTATATATAGATATATATATATATATATATATATATATGTATACACCACGACACTGACGGATCAGAAGCTCAGAGTCGGCCGATACACAAGTTCAGGCTTTGGAATCAGACGGCACAAAAATAGTCCCGGACCATCTCTAGAAATGATCGATTCACTGGGAAATTGGCAATTTGTATTAGAGCCCGACCAATATATTGGCAGGCCGAATATACGGTATATCGGATATTGGCATCGGCATTTATACTGGGTGATCATTTTTTCATTATAATGACAAAAAAAGAATAATAAATGAATATTTAAATAAAAAATAAAAACGGACGATATCAATGTTGTGTTCTTTTTTTTGTAATGTGTTTTGTTCAAAGGCTTAAGTTTCATATCTTAAGTTTGTATTTTATACATTTATTTATCAGAAGTTTGATATATTAGGATGGTTCTGTTGTGACAAAGAAATTGTCATATTATTTTGTGAGGAACTCAAAATAACTAAAATTCTAATGTTAGGGGAATCTGGTTGTTTGTTAAGTTCTGGATTTAACAAAAATAAATAAAAATTGGCCGATATGTCGGAATATCGGATTTTTAAAAACCCAAGTATTGTGTATCGGTATCTGCCTTATCCTTTATACCTTTATCGGGCGGGCTCTAATGTGTAATCTAGACTGCATGTGGAGAACTGAAAGCAATTTGTAAATTGAAGTTAAAATCATAAAGTAGGTAGATTCATATTTGGGCGCAGCGGAACAGTGAATGTAATCCCCTTTCTAGAACTCAAGCAGAGTCAAACAAGAAAATATTAGAAAAACCAGGACCTAAATGTGACTCCTGAGAAACAGGCCCATCATGTTCCGGCCCCCCTTGCTACCACTCTGCTCCGAGACACACTTGGAGTAGGACAGCGGTCTCGGTGGAGCACGCACACACCTGGCTGAGCTTACAGTCTCCTGCGCAGGTGAGCTGCGTTGTAGCTCACATGAAGTGGCTGAAGTACACGTCGAAGCTCTGGTCTGCGGCAGCCTGAAGTCAGGCCCAGCTGGAGCAGGCTCCGTGGCCCCAGGTCGGCCAGTCCAAAAAGCCTCGGTCATGATGATTCAAGCCTCCAGTCAGAGCTTTGTTTCGTCGTGGCTTCGTCAGATTCAAATAGTACTGCCAGAATCCTTCAGAGGATGGAGAAAGGCCCGCCAGGGGGGGAGGGGGAGAGAGAAAGTCTTTGAGTCTTTTTGAATGCCAGAAACCGTGTTTTGTGTGCTGATCGACACCGTGATTAATCACCGAGGGGGATCTTTTCTTTGGTCTTTGATAGAAGGTGAATGTATTCAAAGTGCTGCACATTTGGAGTCTGGCATCGGATTTATCAGAATGCTTTCAAACTCAATCATCTGTTTCTGTTCTTTTCAAACTTTTAATTTTTTTATTTCATTTTTCATTGGGAAATAAAAAGAGGGATCTACTAGACATTTTCTAATATACTTATTGTGAGATTTGCCATTTGAGAGAGGAGTTAATGATCTACTGTCTGTTTTAACCCTCGTGTTGTCCTTCGTCGACCTCAAAATTTGTGTTTTTCTGGGTCGAAATTTCAACATTTTGACGTTTTTTCTTTTTTTTTTACACTTTTCTCCATGTTTTTGTAGATTCTTTCCAATTTTGTTTTGTCACTTTTATTATGTGTTGTTTAAACAAATTATTTCTCAAATTTTACAATTTTTGTACTTTTTTTAAACATGTTTTGTCACCTTCGGTGATTTTTCCGATTTGTTTGGTCACTTTTTTCAGCGTTTAAAAAAAATGTTTTTGTTGAATTTTCCTGCGTTTCTGAAGTTTTTTCCAACATTTTCACCTTTTTCAATGTTCTTTCGTCATATTTCTGATATATATTTGTTTTGTAAACCGGTCAATTGACCCGAGGACAACAGGAGGGTTATGGAACTTTTAAAATTCTAATATGGCCGTGACAGCGTCCACATTGTTGTGTACTTTGGGGCGTTTTTATTATATATTGGCCCTACTTTGGCCCCTTAGTCAATACAATATGTTCATGTAAGTGGGGGTTGTGCAGCAGCAAGCTCCTTACCAACAGCGCGTAGTCTTGGTGTGTGTACAAGAGTACAGCGGAAAGCCGGGTTGTTAGAGGAGGGCTCCAAACGCTTTGATTGGTGTGACCGCCGGGGACACGAAAGAGAATTCACTGGTTTACCTACAGAATAATAAAAGGAACACCAATACCAAATCAGTCGGATGCACAGAGTCCTGAATGATCAGGTGTGGTGGGTGTTGCGTCTGTGGGATACCCTTCTGACACAGAAGATCTGTCTGGGATCTATCATCCTCGAAGACGGACGGGGGCTTAGTTTCTAGAAGCTGTAGTCGTACCGAGCTCACGTCGTTCCCATCCGCGTTGAATAATGTATGATCCTGTATAACTGGCAATTAAAAAAAATAGTATATGCCTGCTTCTATGGGGAATTTACACATAAGGGGGTGTATATTTTGCCCCTGTATTTAAGGAGAACATTTATATTTACGATACATATCATCTCAAAGAAAATTGGCGTCCTTAAAAGGTTGGATTTCCTATTTTTTTTAATTAAGGCATTTAAGATCAATTTCCAAAAGATGTGTTTTTATTCCTCTTTTAAATCAACTTCATCATGGGCTGTGTCAACTTCTCAAGCCACTGTACTTTGGAAGCGTTGCGTTTAAATTTGTGTTGGTGAGTCAAGCGCACAAGATCAAAGTTAGTTTCTAAACAGGAAATGGGTTTTACCGTGTTGGGCGAGCAGCACAATGTGCGGTCCGTGTGGATCTCACTCAAAACACCATGGATAGTTTTTTTTTCCCAGTTTGTATGCGCGTGGAAGCACCAGAGACACAAAATTTCAGAAAAAGTGATTTTTATTTTCATAACATGGGCACTTTAAAGGATATTTAGAGGAACAAAATGAAAAGTTGTGGCTGAAAAACTGAGGAGACGGTTGCCAAAGGGTCAAAGAGAGGAGATCCTTTAAAAACATTATTATAAGCTGGTTGACTGTCTGTCTTCTTTAATGACCGTCTGACTGGCCGGCGCTCTGTTTGGCTGACTGACCCACATGTTCAGGTTTGCATACATTTCTGCTTTTGTTCCAGTTGGCCGGCTGACTGGTGGTGCCCCACAACCAGTTAATCTGAGGATTACTGTCAGGACACTAAAGCCATCCAACTGCCCTCTCCTGGGGAGCTGGAATCTCTCTCTCTCTGTGTGTGTGTGTGTGTGTGTGTGTGTGTGTGTGTGTGTGTGTGTGTGTGTGTGTGTGTGTGTGTGTGTGTGTGTGTGTGTGTGTGTGTACTGTCCCTCTCTTTAAGTTTTAATAGCCAGCGATCTCCCGTCTCATTAGTTTAATTTCAGTTTTCTAGTCATGCTTCAGCCCGAACCTCCTGCTCATGTCTTGTGGCAGATATGACTTTGCACTAGAAGGAATAAAGAGAGATAGAAAATGAATATATACTGTGTGTCTATAATGTACATATATGCATATATACATACATACATATGTCTTCAAATTAATGTATTCACTTCAAAGGTAGTAGACACCAAAATGGTCTTAATCCTGAGTAAATGTTCCAATTAAAGTTGATTCTCTTGAAACCTTTTTAAAGGATAAGGGATCTAAGTAGCTAATTAAGACCTCTCACAAACTTTTGGTAATTAGATGGAGGGACTACTTCTCTGGATCCAATGAGCATTAATTGGTGGTTTGCAGGTCAAAACATGTCTAGATGTCCAGGGTAGGCCTAGCTAAAATTAATAGACGTGTATTGTTTGATGTCTAGGTTAGATTACATTGTCTTTAATGTGTATGGTTTAATGCCAATGACGCCTCTACACCTCTACACCCTAGCACTATTCACTGTCTCCATCTGAATATTTGGCCATAATAAGAGATACCCCAAACTAGTTGGTGTGGAGTGGAAATGTACAATAAAACCTCCCAACAGTGAGATAAGAGAACACATTATTAAAACGTTATTTAAAATGAAGCGGTATGGGTTATGATGTGGGTTAAATGATGTGGTATCTAAGTTACCGTATATACCTTTTTTAATGTAAAGTCCTTTAAGATGAAATACTGTGATTCATAACTCTAGCTAGCTACATGCATGAACTTGAATCAGCTGCAGCCGGGAGCCTTTGGCTACCGTTAGCAGACAGCTAAATTATTAGCAACATTTTCTCTCTTTCTCTAAAACATTTTGTTGATATTGACATGCTTTATTGTGTTAATCTCAGACTCTTGCTTCATTGGAGGATCTAATGAAGTGGGTCTGACTCGTTAGGTCAGTGATGCAACACACCTGGGAGATGTCTAATAACACACCTGGGAGATGTCTAATAACACACCTGGGGGATGCCGGGAGAGTAACAGTGAAGGTGTTGACCCCATTTACACCAGGTATTAATATGCAATCTGTATGTATCAGGATAAGGACAAAAAATCATTTTTAATACCAGATGTAAATGTAAGTGGGGCTGTTGAGTTTCACCACGCAGAGACAGTGAATGGTTGGTTGCGTTGTTTTGGACCGTGTAACAATTTAGGAATTTTGACACACAGCTTGAGTCACCGCTCAAAGTCTGACTTCCTGTTTTAGGTGTTGCTTTGCAGTGTAGGCAGTTGTTGCCAATGCCAGAACAGCAACTTCATCTGGCTTTCACCTTCTGAAGGGACATTTATGTGTTTGTAGAGCAGCCAATAGGAACGTCCTCTCTCTGAAATCACCTGTGATTGGCCAAAGTCTCCTGTCACGGGCTAGATTTTCTAAAGCTTAAAAACGGAGCCGAGGTTGGCGCAGAAGTCTTCAGAAGTTTTCTCCCAGACCACATGAATTAAAATATTCTGAAATATCATTATGGAATTTTTCCCAAGGACGCCAAAAGAAAACTACCCAACCGAGCTTTAACATTGGATGGATGGATGGATGGATGGATGGATGGATGGATGGATGGATGGATGGATGGATATTTCTTGAACCCAAAAATATGGGAAATTACGCTGTTACAGCAGCAAAATCAGTCACACAAAACAGAATATAAATATAAATGAAATACTAGGATACACTATACATGAAATATACATTACATAATAATAATAATAATAATAGGAATAAAATATATCAACGAACATTTGAATATATACAGGATGGGAATACAAAATGTGCAACTGCTTAAATAGTATGCTAACATGTAAAGAAACCAATTGCAGGTTGCACTTTGTGGGTAAGGAATGACACACTGTAGTGAAAGAATACATTCATCTTTAAATACTGTCGAAACAATAGTAATATTACTCTTTAACCAGAGTTAACACATCTTAATATCTGTAGGGGCCCAAATGTAGACACTGCATAACTTAAAGATGAGAGGGTCGCCACTTTTTACATGATCTACCACCTAAATTGTTGCCTTGGGTTCCCCTACAGTTTAGACCCCTGCACACGAAGCCTGGGGGCTTGTTGCATTATTGCAGACACCGAGATGTTTTCAGGATCTTTTGTTCCTCACATACAGGGTCGGCAGTGGCCTGTGACCTCGGTTTACATCCTCCTTCTGGACTTTGCTTAATCCTTTTGTGTAAAACAGGCCTGGTCTGGTCTGGATCGGACTAGAAGTGATTAGTGCTGTTTGGTGCTGACTCTGCGTTAAAGTTAAAGAAGCATTTTGTTAAACCCTCAACGGGGGAAATTCCATCAGTGAGATTACCAGATCAACAGTGTTTAATAAAGGAAGTAGCCTTTCAGTGTGTTGTGTCACTCCTTATTTTACAGCGTGGGTAGGCAGTGTTTTCAACAATATCAATATGACTTTCCTCGAAGGTATTGAGACGTTTTCTTGTTGCATTTAACACTAATCACTCCGTCGCACCCCCCTCACCAGCCTGCATCATGTGAGCAAAACCTGCTAATCACAGTGCAGCTGATCTCATTAAACGATGTAAGTAAGACAAAGAAAAGGCTTATTCTGTTCCCTTCATAGGCTGGATTGGAAAGGGGAGCTCGAGAAGTTCTGAGAAATTAGGGCCATTAGGTTTGTTACTATTAGAGATAAAAATGTTTTGCGTGCAATAAAAAGTATTTCATTTCACTCTGGTCTGTATAATTCACCAGTTTAAAGGATTGTTGTAAAGCTCTTTGTTATATTTTTTTTATTATTTACAGTATATTCCTGTAATTTGTCTGTTTTGCTGCTTGACGGTACATTTTACAGTAAAAGCAATTGTTCCATTGTTCTGTTTTTGCTCAGAACTGTCAACATAATGCTCCTTTCATAACTCCGGTGTCCCGTGTGATATTCTCTCACACCCAAGTCTCACACACTCTATAATGGAGAGAGAGAGACAGAGGGGTGGGGGGTCTCTTTAGTCTCATGCTTCAGTAGTAATTTGTCAGGGGGAATGAATGGGCTCCTTCATAAGTGAGTAGACAGCAACGAGCTGTGCGTGTGTGCGTGTGTGCGTGCGTGCGTGTGTGTGTGTGTGTGTGTGTGTGCACTAGTGGGAGTCCTACCTCAGACTGGAGTTTGTTCTAAGCCTCTCGTAGCCCAGATCACTCCTTTGTATCAGCCCACCATAGGCAGTTCCCCAACAGCCAATCAGACTCCACAGAGCCCATTACTTCACTCTCTGATGATGGCTGTGTCCAGTTAGACCCCCCCCACCCCCCCCTTCCCATTCCCAAAAAGAAGTGCTATTTCATTTAAAGCGAGCAGGATAAGTGTGACTTTTTAAATAAAAAAAGTTCCCTTTAGAACTTAGAAAAAAACAAACTTCCACAAACATGTTATCTTATACATAGCTTATAAGCCAAAATAATATCCGGTAAAACAGGGCGGAGGACACATGCTCACGGTTGATTGGCTCTGACTCATGAAAAATACATGACTTCTTTCAAATAAAAGACACCGCATAAAGTCTGCTACTGTGTATTTAAATACAGGTACAGCTACATGTAGGCCTAAGAGATTATGAGCCAGTATATTTATATTAGGACTATAGCATATACATCCTGCATATGTCGAGGATGTATAAATTAAAACTTCAGCTGGAGTCCCATTTACTACGGCAACGCTGTTGAATGCATCGGTGATCTTTTCCCATTCTGCATTCTTAACACAGCCTTCAGCACCAGTTTTAGGCTGCCAAGTAGTACACACATTGCAAATGAACACCTCAAACATCTCCACCTCTGAAAAGTGCAGCGTCTTAGCCAGATCACGTCTCGCCATGTTGTAAAGTTTAGGAGCGAGGCCTCCATACCGAGAATATATTGGGGCGTGATATTTAAATTACGATTGTTTCCAGTCGCCGTATTTATCAATGTACGACCATACCTACGCTCTGATTGGTGTGATACAACTGTTTCATGAATCCCACGTGAAGCCTGTGGTAAGATGATTTCTGCGCTCATATCTGCTCTGGTTTCTACCTTAGGTTGATAAATAAAGGCCCTTGTGAGCAATTTCTTGCATTTTTTACTCACTATTAATTCCATTTTGCTTGCAAATGGTGTCATGAGCGGGTCATACAGCCAGATACCTGTGGCAAGCATTATCTGTGAGTGTGAGTGTGAGTGTGAGTGTGAGTGTGAGTGTGAGTGTGAGTGTGTGTGTGTGTGTGTTTTCAGTATGAGTTGGACGGAGGCCAGTTATTGGAATCCGGCTGCACGGTGGAGTCTCCACTTCCAATTAAAATTTCACCCACAAACGGGGAGTTGGTACATTTCCCACTGGAGTAAAGCTATTGTCTGAGGAACAAAGCTCTGATTATTGTGCCGGTGAGGAATTTATGAATGGGCATAAAAGATGGCAGCCATTGCAGAAAAAGTGGCTCATTATACTCTACAGAGTGTGACAGGGTGTTGCCAAACATTGTTGTCATGGTGGAAGATGAGATAATGGTAGATAAATGTAGTTCAGTTGTTATTTCCTGCCGTGTCATGAGGCAAATTCAATCTGATACGGAAATGTTCGGTTGATAAGATGGTTATTAGTTATATATATATAGTTCCCTGCAGACACTTTAATGGTTACCCTTCAACCTTACATGTTACATGGCATGTCACCTGCCACCTGAGGACACAGCCTTGATGAGAAGTGAGTTTGCTCAGTCTGAGGGGGGGGCAGCTTTGACTCAACTGTAGCTGCGGGACTGTAAAAAGTTGTGTGTCAAAGCTCTGAAATTGTTGAACAGTCCAAAACAACGAAACAAACAATTCACTCTGTCTCTGCGTGGTTAAACTCAGCAGCCCCACTATTACATCTGGTATTAAAAATGATTTTTTTTCCTCATACTGATAACATCCTACAGAAGACCTACAGATTGCACATAAATGCTGCATTCCAGACACAATTGTTAGCTCGTAAGTTACGACTTCAAGTTACAACTCACGACTTGGTAGCGTTCCAGGCAAAGTCACGACAAAACCTTCTGGCTAGCGTTAGCCAGCGGCTACCTAATGTTGACGTTCGGACCACTTTCTAAAGCAGTCCCGTGGTGTGGACGGGCTGCGAGGCTTCGGGTGTAACTAGGGTTGGGCCTTGTTTGGATTTTAACAATTCGGATTCCTTTCGATTCCGATCCTTTGAGGGGTGGAGTTGTAAGTTGGGAAGACAACACAAGGGTTAAGACAACCACTGCTTCTTGGTCTCACTATGTGACTTGAATTAAGCTGTAAGGCAGACATGCATGTGGACAATTATCTGAAAGAGACTAACTGGCAAAGGTGAGAATTAAATAAAGTTGCCTAATACATTCCTTTAAACAACCGGCCAACTTTAGGATTGCTGCTTGTTTGATTTGCTTAAATTAGAGCCATGATGACGAGCATCATTTCATCACTGTACCAAGTCACAGAGAAAGCCGGTTTGTCCCACTGAACCCCAACAATCATCTTTCCTGAAAAGTCCGCCCATGTTGCGAAGATGTGCATCAAGTAATAATTCTCAAAGGGGAACCCAGGAGGTTACGCTGACTGTTAACACTTAATCCATTTTTTTCTCAATCCATCCCTTCTTCCATCTGTCCTTTCCTCCATCCAGGACTCACGTAGGTTCGTCCAACCCCCCCCCCCCACTTCCCTCCTCTCCCCGCTCGGTTTGCCGGGTCAGTGGATTTGCCCTCAGAGAGGTTTGTACAGGAAGAGAGGGCTGCAGGGGTGTGGCATGCCGACCAAGTCTTTGATCCCGATGGGGGTCACAGCCCCTTTTATTCCACCTGATCAACACTGTACTGACCTTATGGTCCGACCCCCAGGGGAGAGACCACTGCATCGGGGGCTCAGTGGAGGTGCACACGGAAAGCTTTACACAAATTCTTTGTCTTTCCCATCGTTTTTCCCCTCACATATTCATCAGAGCCACGAGTACCGATCATGACGGTTGGCGAACGGCTCTAATGAAATCGGATTGTTAGGGCTAAAGGTGTGTTATAACTCCTGGAAATTTGCAATCACATCAGAAAAAAACACGTTATATTTTATGGGTCCTGTGCTTGGGTGTAACAAAATGGCTTGATAACGCCCCGTAACAAATCTCAATGTAGTGTTTGATGTATGGAAATTGGAAGGCATATGTACATATAAATATAGTTTTAATGTTGACACCACCTTTATGAAATTGTTTTATTCCTGTTTAAACATTATTATTCCATAAACTGTATCAGGACAGGTCTTTAACCCTTGTCTTCCCGTCAAAATTGAAAGTCAACACTTTTTTGATCCTTTTTCATCCATTTTTTTCCATTCTTTCAATGTTATATATAGTTATATATATATATATATATATATATATATTATTTAACCCTTGTGTTGTCTTCCCGTCAAAAGTGAAAATCAACAATTTTGTTGACACTTTTATCAATGTTTTTTTTTTAAATCTTTTTCTTACATTTTTGTCCCTTTTTTTAAAATACTTGTGATGCTTTTTTTCATTGTTTGTCCCTTTTTTTGACATTTTCAACACTTTGTAACACTAACAGATTAACTTTAGTTTTACAGTTATTTTTGGAAATTATGGTCAATAAACCTAATTTATAGGAAATTATACCTAATGTTTGAGTTAGAAAGGCAGAAATTAGGAATTATTTAGATTAAAATTAAAGGAATGGATGTTGATGATAATCACAGACTGGAATATGTCAACTTTTACTCAATACTATTTCAAAAACACTTCAATTTGTTTCTCCAAATGCTACAAAATTGAATAAGATGCCCCAAAATTAATGAAAATTGAGATGTGTACTTGCCAAAGAACGTTGTGTGGAATCAATCATGTTATTTTGGGGAAATAAAAGAACATTGATATAGGAAAACGGGTCAATTTGACCCGAGGACAACATGAGGGTTAAGGAAAACTAAACCCCATCTTGGCTGATCTGAGGCCATTCCCTGAGGTGCTACTGTATGCTGCTACCATCAGGGCGCAGGTACAATCTGCTGCAATGCAGCACTAATAGGTTCAAGAGGTCATTTATTCCTGCTGCTATCAACATTGTAAATTACTTTCTTAAAATGTAATTTTTTTTCTAATTATGCCGTTGTGCATTTATCTATTTATTGCTGTTGGCTTTAAACCAAACTGCCCTCCCTCTGGGGATAATAAAGATACCTTGAACCCCCTGAATTGTTTTGGGAAGCTAGTAGCTGGGGGGGGGGGGGGGGGTGTCATTATTACAGTGAGTTGTGAGTGTTGCAGCTTTAAGAAGCAGTCCTGGTGGCAGGCGCTAAAGCTCATGCTGGTTGGGTGAGATTTGTTGTAGCTTTGGTCTCTGTTGTGTTGTGCGTCCTGGAAAGACGTGGCTGAGCCTTTTTGATCGGAGAGACCTTCTGGGCGCTGCGTTGGGTTGAGCGTACTGTTATGTAATTCCAATTCTGTGTGCTTTGGGTGGCTGTAATTCTGAAAAAAGCAAGGCTTTTTGAAGGTTAATGTATTTGTCTGGCTGCGGATCACTTGGTTGGACACTTGAACACTTGACACTGCTACACTACACTTATTTAGTTACACATTAAGAGTATTTTGGATCATGAGGTGTAACGCTGCAAATTCTGCATACTGACCAAAGACATTTCACTAGGACAGTAAAAGATCTCACTGTTCCCAAGTTGCTTTCTTTGGCTTTGTTCCATCTTGGTTCCAGCCTTTGAGCCGGGTTGGGACAATGGTATAGTCATAGGACCGCCAACTGGCAGCAGGAAATTAACCTTGTGTGACAAACATCTGATTTACATCTAGATTTGATTAGGACAACTCACATTTATCAAACTTTCTGTAAATGCGCCAGTTTTAGCCAGAAGGCTAACTTTCAACTGTAGTCCTAGTAACCTAGCATGCATGTCTTTGTGGCGGGAGGAAACCGGAGCACCTAGAGGAAACCCACGCAAACAGGAAGGGGGGGGTCATGCAAACCCCACCCAGAAAGGGCCCTGTCTGGACCGGGGGATCAAACTCTGCAGTGCCAACTTGCTGTGAGACAACAGTGCTAACTACTGAGCCACCATGCTGCCACACATGGAACATACACTGTGTGATCTACTGTGGATACAGAGCAACATAATGCATGCTTGGTGCAAGTTGTCTAATGCCACAGAGTGGACATAGGGGGTGATCTAAAATTTGCAATGCATCAACTCCTGCACCTCACACTCAAAAGAAAAGAGACAGAAAAGTAACCTGAAAAATGCATTTGAAAAAGAACAAGCTGCCATTATACCTTGTCAACCTAAAAAAAGAACATCTGGCATCTCTGCAGCTCTGAAAACGTCCTGGCGTTGCTTTACCTCGTCTCATAAACACAGACCAGAGAGCTCTTCTACACCGCTCTTATTTTTCTCCCCTCTTGGCATCAAAACATTTCAAAACTATGGTGTGTGTAACTGTGCTAACGGACACATTAGCAATAAATACCATTATTGGAGTTTAAATATAACAAATGTACACAATTTGCAAAATGTTATAAACATGATTAATATCTGTACTAATAGAGTTTTTCCACTAGATACTGTGTGTCGTTTCACAGGAGGAGTTTTACAAGTTGGGTCACTACGTGCGTCAATGCTGCCATCTGCTGTTCCTCCCGTAGTGTTGCCTGGTTTGTAGAGTTTAGGAGTGGGGGGGGGGGTGCTTTCCATCAATTGCATCCAGACCAATGTCATAGCTACAAACAGCCACATTTGAAACATCAGTTATTAGAAGACATAATATTTGGATAGGGACATTTTTTGTGATCAAAAGTTTTTTTATTGAAAGAGCCAAACAAAATTGCAATACACTGGTCCAGATGACAACATACAGAGAAGTACACTACACACACTGAAGAAGGCACAGAGCACCTTTCCCACAATCCTTCCTTGCTATCAAATGTTTCACAAAGCGAGGAAATACGGGAAGGCGAGAGACACAACAAAACCACAACAAGGACTTGGCACAAATCTACAGCAGGGACTTCAAGGATCCAGCAATGCTGAGCTCATAGGGAAACATTTTCAAGTCACAAAAAGTTGATTATAATTTAAATCTATTTTACAGGAAAGGAACGTGCAATACTAAATGTTAACTCTTGGTATACTTCCTACCAGTTTCAGGATATGTAATGGCAAAATTACATTTAACCAATGATTTTCATATTAATTATTCATAATAATATCTTCAATGCCTCTCAGAGATTTGGTTCCTGTATCTGTCCTCAGTGTGATCTCTTTGTAGGAGACAACTGGATGTTATGACTTTGCATTTTCCACCAAGGATAGATGACGTGGAGCCTGACAGAAACAGTTGCCTAGAACGGTGTTTATCATAGCAGGTCCCAGGTCGAGACCAGAGCCTATCCAAGAGACAAGTCCTTTTTAACTAAGATAGAATGACGGTCAAGACACTGGACACACGAGGGACAGATTCAGAAATACGTAAGAGCTCCAACTGTCTGCCTGAGGTCCACTGATTGTATGGTTGGATTAAACTGGTTTCCAAACAAGGGCTGGTTTTTCTCTTAGCATGATAAAGAAGTGTATTACTGATTGTATTTACCAGAATGTGTAATGTCACCTTGTTACTTGTTGCATTGTGAACTGCCATTCTCGTCATTTGTTTGATTGTTCTCTCGAGAAAATAATTAAACTCTTTCACCGAATATCCAAACTTTTAATCCAGTCTACAGCCTGTCTTTATTTTTGTTTCAACAAGGTCTCTTCTTCATTCAAAATTCCTCCCTCGCTGAACAGAAACTTCCACAACAAACTTGGCGTTGTCGGCAGGATTCAAGGAGGGATCAGAACGGGTCGCTGGTGACTGATGACAGCTAGCACCCAGGGATCTGAGGATCACCTGCCTCTAAACCTCGCCCAAAACATCTTTGAGAGACGAGGGTCAGAACCGCGGAGGGCTCGCTGATTCCACTCTGAAATCCAAACGAAAGAAGCAATTTCAAACAGCGGGGGTAAGTTAGAATTTCAATTTAAACAATTGAATTGGATACCGAGACACCGTGTGAGACAAGACTGACCAAGGTTTTCACTGGGATTATTTGGTGAAAGTTTTATCTTTTGTTTTGGGAAATTTTAGGTTTTTACAAAAACAAGAGAAAAAGGGTTTTATTCGTGGGTTTAAACATCCAGGTTGTTGAACAGAATAAACCACTAATTTGACATCATCTCATCAAACAAGGGAGTAGGACGGGGTGAAGGATAGATTTTGAAATCATACAGATAAACCGTCATCGTAGCTGCCTATCGGATTTTTCATCGAGCTAAAATCTCACAGATAAACAGTCATGAGCTAAATTAAGTTACAGCTGTTTTAGGTTTTTTCGCAAAGTTTACCGAGAGACTAAACTGGGCCATAGTGACGATTATACGAAAAAGAAGTACTTCAATTAGCCTGCTCATTTATATTAGACATGGGCAATAAAGGCACAAAATCACACGTTCCTTCAGGCGTTGGTTGATGAGATGGTGAACGATATGGTCCACAAACCTTAGATTGTTTGGCTTATTGGACCACTAAGCATGGCTTCCCTGAGAATGGCTCTTTGAGCACAGGGAAGCTTAGGATGTAAAGCAAGATTTAGAGAAGAAGAAAAATTATTGAGAGGGGTAAAACACCTCCACCCATAACATAAGCACCCAGGATTTAATCAAATAGAGAAAAACAAAGAATGTTTAGTAGTGGATGGAAGAAGCCACTTGTAGGGAAAGAAAACAGATGAAAAAACTAGTAACTAAGGAGGGAACAGATAATGCTGTTGAAACACAGAGAGGAGAAATGAACACTGTCACTAATGCATTTTCCCTCTATCCGAGTCTTAAAGATGGCGATCAGCTGCTCAAACCACCACCCTACCCTCCTCCAGCACCCAGGCCGAAGGGAGAAACACCGTCCGTGTCTCCCCCAGAAGCAAGCACCAGGAGCGGACCAGATCCCACACAGCCCCCACCTCGCTGCACGCTCTCTCTCTACAAGCAGCCACGGCCTCTCCCCCACCTACATCTGACAATAACAGCAGCATCGGGTACCGTCATCCAATGCTACAAATCAGCGGAGCAGGCTGACAAGAAGAGAAACAGAAGAAAAATAACTTTGACAGTGTCAACGTTGGCTGAACAGGGGGGGGGGCAGAAGCAGAGGCAAAGCGAGAGGAAGAGGCAGAGACGAAGTGGAGGGCAGGGGCCAGCAGGGGACCGAGACACATGTTTCAACTGCGGAGGAAGAGGTCACTGGCGACAAATGCCCATCCGAAATACAGAAGGGAGACGACAACCGAGGGGTCCCCCAGCTGGGGACGCACCTACAGCCAGCAACGGGTGGATGAAAGGGAGGAGGGGAACGGGAGTGGTGGAGAGTCTGAGCCAGTCTGCACCGGATAAGGGAAGTAAAAATGCAAAACACACTAACTACTGCTTGCAAAGAAGTAAATGCTTTCACACGCTTACAGCCCATAAACATCACACTCTTCCTCACACAATAGGGAGATTCTAGACGCAATATTGTCACTAGAAACAAAACATTTAGAAGGTATTCCTACTTAGTATGTTTTTTATCTGAGGTGTATAAATTGGCTGCTACAATTTTAAAAAGGTGCATGGAAGGGATGTAGAGTTGGTTTGAGGCATAGACTGTGGGTTGGGTTGTGTTTAGGGTGTATGTAGTTGGTTTTTAGGTGCAACAAATATGTGCTTCAAAAATTTTATTTTTGAATCAAAAGCTTTCTGGTGGAATTGTTCTGTGCAAGAGTGCAAGTGGAGCACTTGCACTCCAGTTGTCCCAGAAAGATTTCAACCTCATGATGTGTGACATAGGGATCTAAGATTCGGAGCAGGAGAGAAGGGCCACATGTTCGGTTTTGCTCTCTCCTGTGTCCTGTGAATTTGTTAGGTAGGGTCTAAGTGCGGCAGAGGAGTTTCTCAAACTCCTACAGTCTCAAGGTTGTGAGATTAGAAGTCACAGCCAGCTGACTCATTGTTTTCACACAACCACACACACCATCTCAGCTGTTTTTTCAGTGGTGAATCTCTCTCGGGTCATGCTGCAGGCCTGCTGCATGAGGCCAGAGACGTGATTTAACCCCTTGCTGACTTCAGTCAGAACTAAACTACATGGCACTTATTTGTCTTATCGAAAAAGATGACATGTTGTTGAAGATTTTTTTTTTCCCAATGAAGAAGAATGAGCTTGAGTGTACTTACTTATATGGCATGAAAACAATGTGCAGTAGCTGTAAACTTGACTGAAAAACAGAGAGTGTTTTTAGGTTCAACATTCACGTGCTCAAATTTCTTGTCCAAATCTCCTACAGATCAGTGGAGAATTGGGACAGTTTGTCCGGGACTGTGACCAGCTGACTGACTGACTTTACTGGAACCGTGGAAGGGAATGGGTACACCTCCCCTCCACGGGAGCTTATCGGAAGCTCCTGTCGCATGGGTGACAGCCACACGCAGTGTGTTCCAGCGGAAAGAAGCTGAAACACACACACACACGTTTTTTAATAATTCTGTGACCGTCTCTCCCTCAGATATCTCTCCGTTGCTGTCCCAAGTGCCGAATCACCTGTGGGCAGCGCATAGTAGACGTGGGGCTCATAAAAATTGTCAGCCTGTCGTCATCACTCCTCGCTCAGATTTCAGGCCCAAAAAACCTCAGTACCCACTGAAACAAGAAGCAATTAACGGAATCAGGCGTTTTTAACTCTCTTTTGAAAGCAGGTGTTATTGTTCTGTCCTCTTCACCGTCGCACGCCTATTTTCCCTGTCAAAAAATTTGTGATAAGGGAAAACCGGTCGAATGGCGTTTTGTTCAGGACCTCAAAGCAGTAAATGCAGCGGTCCACGCACGTGCTCCCAATGTGCCAAACCCTACACTAAATTCAAGGAATTCCAGTGTGGGGGGGGGGGGGCACAATATTTTCCTGTTGTTTATTTGTCTAACGCTTTTTTTCAGTTGTCCAGTGAACAAAGACAGCCTTTCTGGGTTGCCTTCTTATGTGATGGTAAGGCCTACACATTCACACGTTTAGGATAAGGATTTTTTATTGACAGCCCAACTGTCTACAACAAAGCACTGAGAGAGAGCCTTGAAAGATTAACTATTACACTATTGCACTGTTGTGCCACCTGGCAGCAGAAGGGCACAGAGCTAGTTTAGCCAAACTGCAATTTGTGAAAAAAGAAGTGCATTTTTTTTTGGGTCATGACATTTCAGCGTCAGGGAAAACATTGTCCTCATCTCGAATTGAGAAATAGTTTTTCTCCCAAAACTTGAAACAAAGAAACTAATTATGTCATTTCTAGGGATGTGTTCCTATTGTTGTGTTTTAATCCCAAATTCTGCTCAGTTAGTTAAACCTTTAGCTGACATAATACATGGCAAAAATCTATCTGCACATGACCGCGTCACGTGGACGATCGAAGCGAACCAGGCGTTTGTAAGTCTTAAAAAAGCTTTTCAAAGCCCTCCAACCTTAGGTTTGCCAAACCCTAAACTTCCATTCACTCAGACAGTGGGTGGACATTTGGGCTGCATGACGTTTGTTCTCTTACAGCCTCACGGTGACAGGCCCAGGCCTGTGGCCTATTTTTGCTTCATTAACATTGTTAGTGCCACATGTAGTTTCTCTGATCCTATTGGAGCAACGACCTTCACACTTATTTGCAGCACGTTATCTATGGTTACACACGTGTCTGCTTGATATGCCTAATGTCACTGTTAAACATTTTACAGTGCTTAACCCTGCTTCTCTTATGCCTATGCCAGGAAAGGGAAAGCCGCATGACTGTTTGGCTGAGTTGCAACACACCTGTGCTCCGCGCCCAGATCTGACTGACACACCGGTGCCAAACTCAGATCTGGTTTTGTATGTGGATGGGTCAGCCTCACGCTGCCCTGACACCGGACAGGGACAGGTAGGGTTTGCTGTAGTATCAGATTCAGAAACCTTAATTGCTAAACCTCTTCCCAAACACTTCTCTATGCAGGCTGCTGAACTCATTGCTCTAACTGAAGCATGTAAAACTGGCTGAAGGTTTGTCTGTTACAACCTACACAGACTCCAGGTACGCCTTTTGGGGTTGTACATGATTTTGGGGCATTGTGGAAACACCGAAACTTCCTAAAGTCTTATGGTAAGCCCATTTTGCATCACCAATTGATCATTGATCTTATTTCCATCTTAGCTTGGCTAATACAAATGTTCTGCACACACACAGTGCAGTTGACTGATCTTTCACTTGCAGAATCAGTAGCTGCAGAATACAGTGGAAAAGGGCAGAGTGCACCTTTTAAAGAGGAAGTCTGGCAGGGGCCGGATTCAACACCTTGCCTTCCACACCATTTGTTCACGCATTTTGCAAAGTTGACACATGGGCCCATGGGACCATGTGTCAAAGGGGCGAGTGCTAGTATTGTTAAAGAAAACATGGTACACAAAGGCCTTCACATCATTTGCAGAAAAGGAAAATTTTGTAAAGCAGGCATTTGAACATATCATGATGAAATTTGTAGATCTCACACCGTCACAGGTGAAAAAGTTTTGTTTGATGATGGTTGATCAAAATGGGTGGAGGTGTTTCCCGCTTCAAAACAAACTGCTTCAGTGTTAGCAAAAGCTCTAAATAACAGAAATTATTATATTATATTATTGATAATATCAAGTCGGTTGTCAAGTGATAACGGCACCTTAAGAACAAAACTATGTACATGTGAATGAGGGTAAGAACGCGCAGTAACCTCAGTCCTTTTGAAATTCTCTTCGGCAGACCACCCAGTGTGGGGGTTAGAAGCTTCTAGAGCACCCCTTCCCTCATCTGCTCTGTGCGAGCATGATATGTCAGGGTAGGGTGTACAACTGTCTTCTGCTCTCTCTGCCATAAGAATCCAGGTGTCTGCTGCCCTGCCCCACCCAGTCGTAACAAAACTACAGGAGGAAAAACTGGCAATCCAAACGCTGGCAAGGTCCCTTCCAGGTTCTTCTGGTCACCCACAGCAGTGAAGGTTGCTGAGAGGGCTCCGTGGATCACGCACCACACTGCAAGAGGGTTCCAGGACCGGGGCAAGCCAGTCCCGCAGACACACGGAAGTCCGTTGCTGACAGACTAAGTTCGTGCCACCAACGCTGCAACACAACTCACCAGAAACGAGGCAGTGGTAAAGACTGACGACGGTGTCTGTGTATGTGCTAGTGGACGAACCTTGACACCAGAAGAAATCCACGGCACCAGAAGCAAGACGCCGATCTACAGCCCGGATGCATCGACCAGCCACCACACACACACAGCACACCCTGAAGGGCGCAGCACTCGCTGTGAAGATGGAAGAACACGGAAGAGACAGACCTGGTGTATGACACACGTATTTCTGTTCTCTGTTTTCTGTCTGTGTTGTGGGGGGGCACCATTTTTGTTGTTAGACAGATATGATAGAGTAAATCTGACATAATTTATTTAACACCACTTCTTTCCCATTAATGTTACTACAGATGTATTGATGCACAATACACGCACACTCAGTTTTCGTCATCAAAAAAGGGTTAAAATGAGCAGACGCTCTCACCTTTCTCTAGATAGTATTGGAAACAGGGGTAACTTATATAAACAACAATATATATTTATATATATATGTTTATATTAAATATTTATATAAATATAAACAAAGCAATATCTTAAGACACAGACTTCATGGTAGTAGCTGATGCATCAACTACCTTTCTGTTGCAACCATGCGATACTTTCAGTCCGAAAATGACAAAATCAACTCAAATGATAACATTGTGTAAAAAATGAGTTCTTTCTTCTGACAAGACAATGCATTCATAATCCAACATATGACTAGGTTCAATCAGCAATTACACGCGATGTAGGGAGATTAATGTTGATTAATGATTAATTGTTCCCCACTCACAGAAACGGGTTCACCCATAAAACACCGTGCTAAACCTAATAAAATATGTGCACTGATGCACTTACTTTAAGAGTTAATGTAAAATGATGAGTTACAGTAGCAAATTGTTTCGGGAATTCTTCCGTGGTAGGGTTTAGTTAATAACAGCATGATATTGATAAGATACATGAAAGTTTGGAAAATCTGACCGCCGTCATGTTTGCAGGGTTCAGCGATTTTCCTAAAACCTTGTGAGCAATGCGTAACATGTTACTTTAGAACCAGATGGGTCTAGATTTACTGTTAGCAGCTCAGAGGGGGGCTCTGTCATGTATCAGGTGATCAATGCTGCGCATTAATCCCAGACATTGCAGGTAACCTCACTGACACCGTCCATCAGCTAAACCACCTCGCCACTAGTCTTAGGGCTCAAGATGTCCCTCACACTTATTCAGGGGGCGATTGGGGCGCTTGGATATTTGGGGAGGGGTGGAAGGCTTGGATGGGGAATATTGTGATTCCAGTAATCTCGGTGATCTGTTTCTGTTTTGAAGTATTTGTTGATTTATCCCATTAATATGAATGATTATTTTCTTTGTTTTCTCTAAAAAGGTTCAGTATCAAGCCTTACAACTCAAAGATGATGGTCCTGAATGTTCCATTTGCCTCTTACCATGAGGACGGTTGCAACTCGGACTCAGCTTCCAAATTTGAGTAGTTCCTGATTCATAAATTCCATTTTACTTCTCATCTTTCTTTTAGACTAAGATGTAGTGGTAGCTTAAACTAAGAGGGTTAAATCATCACAAACATTTTTTTTTGTCTTTTCAGTAATTTTCAATTGTGTTGTGATTAGTATGTAATCAAAGGGGGAATGTAATGGCAAAATACATTTAACCAATGATTTTCATATTATTATTCATAATATATCTTCAATGCCTCTCGAGTATTTGGTTCCTGTATCTGTCCTCAGTGTGATCTCTTGTAGGAGACAACTGGATATGTTATGACTTTGCATTTTCCCACCAAGGATAGATGACGTGGAGCCTGACAGAAACAGTTGCCTAGAACGTGTTTATCATAGCAGGTCCCAGGTCGAGACCAGAGCCTATCCAAGAGACAAGATGCCTTTTTTAACTAAGATAGAATGACCGGTCAAGACACTGGACACACGAGGGACAGATTCAGAAATACGTAAGGCTCAACTGTCTGCCTGAGGTCACAGTTGTTATGTTTGAGATTAAACTGGTTAAACAAGGGCTGGTTTTCCTCTGGGGGCACGCATAAAAGAAGTGTATTGATTGTATTTACCAGAATGTGTAATGTCACCTTGTTACTCTGTTGCATTGTGAACTGCATCTTCGTCATTTTGTTGATTGTTCTCTCGAGAAAATAATTAAACTCTTTCACGAATCAAAAATTTAATCCAGTCTCAGCCTGTCTTTATTTTTGTTTCAACAAGGTCTCTTCTTCATTCAAAAATTCCTCCCTCGCTGAACAGAAACTTCCACAACAGATATTACGTCAACCATTAAGAGATAAGATATCATTAAATTCAGGGATGCACCAAATCCAGGATTTGGCTTCGGGTTCGGCCGAATATGGGGCTTTTTGACAACTTTTTTTCCACCGAACCGAATCCTACGCTTGTATTAAGCATTACGTTTGTTGATGTAATGACGCCACCAATGATTATGGGAAGAGAGTAGAATATGGGTTGTTTGGCAGTACTTTCAGTCATTCATGAGGTCATAAGGGGCAAGGTTACCTCCCCTTACTCTGCTTTGCCCAGTTTGGCAAGGCAGCACCCCCTCCACTAAGGTCTATATAAAGAGACTTCAGATACAGTATTAGGGGACCACTAAGGTCTATATACAGAGACTTCAGATACAGTATTAGGGGACCACTAAGGTCTATATAAAAGAGACTTCAGATCCAGTATTAGGGACCACTAAGGTCTATATAAAAGAGACTTCAGATACAGTATTAGGGGACCACTAAGGTCTATATAAAAGAGACTTCAGATACAGTATTAGGGGACCACTAAGGTCTATATAAAAGAGACTTCAGATACAGTATTAGGGACCACTAAGGTCTATATAAAGCATCCAAAGAGCACCATGTCATGGGACCTTTAATGAACTGAGGATGGGGGTAGTATTTTGGTATTTGGGTTTTGGATTCGGCAGAATCTTAACCAATGGATTCGGTTTTCAGCCAAACCACCATAATCTGGATTCGGTGCATCCTCAATTAAATCATTGTCTCCTTTAGGAGAAATTGAATATTGCACACTTCACATATGATTATTTATTATTTTTTAATCACACATAATGATTAAATGTAAAAAGGGAAACAATCAGGTAGGAAACACATCAGGGTCTTAAACACAGAATTACATAATCACAATCAACTCATGCAGGAGATTCATGTTTGGAGATTCTGCCACATGGGCCAGCAGAGGGCGTCCCGGTGCCTCAGTGCTCTGGGTCCTGACACACGGACACATGGTCACAGGTTAAGCTGCTGCTTCCTTCTCCATCTCTTCTCCTAACTGGTCTCGTTGTTTAGGTTAATTCACGGTCAGGTGTAGTGGAATTTTAATCTGAATTTTTGTTCCTGTTTCTGTAAAGGAAGAAGTACCTGTGCACGGTGAGTCCCATGCTCGTACAGGCCCCCGGAATATGTGCATTAGAACAGTTTAAGATGGATCGAATTGGTTATTTTTTATGTGTTTTTTTTATTTGTATTCCAAAGATCATATCTCATACCATAATACTTTTTTGTACAAGCCTTAACTCAGATTTATCCTCAAATTCCACCTGTGTCACAGTCTGGCTCTGGGTCCGGAGACTCTCAGACTTTTTGTAAAGACTGGACTTGGTTGGATCTTTATTGTTTGCTTTAGTGTTTTCCTCCTGTGTTAACGTGCTGCCTTTCCCTCCCTGTCCATCTACACACCTGCTCTGAATCAGCCTCGTTA
Organism: Etheostoma spectabile; assembly: GCF_008692095.1. NCBI lineage: Eukaryota > Metazoa > Chordata > Actinopteri > Perciformes > Percidae > Etheostoma > Etheostoma spectabile. The sequence goes on along the minus strand of NC_045750.1, from coordinate 2,610,295 downwards.
GTCCTTCCCTGAGTGTTCCCAGCCAATCAGCTCCCTTCTCCCGCCTAATCACCTTATTCCCATCACCTGAGCGTCTCTGCCCATCTCTACACCTGCACTTCATCCCCTCGTTAGATTCATAATAAAAATAACAACAACCTTTATCTATAGAGCCCTTTTCAGACAATAGATGTAGCTCAGTGTGACTTACAATGAAAGGATAAAAGACAATTAGACAATAACATTTGACAAAAATAATTAAAGTTAACTTTATATACAGTATATATCATTTTGTTTCCTGTTTATAGCATTACAGGTAGGCTATGTAACAGAAACACTTATTACAATTAAATACAGTTTTCAACAAAAAACTGAGGAGTTTTTGGTAGGACTGTCCTACTGCCACTGGACCTAAATGTGAATAGGCATCATTTACAGGGGGGATGGGGGAGTTACAACCCCCCCCCCATCATCAAAATTGGTTAGTGCAACCCACCCCAAAAACCTATCTTAATTTCCTTTACATAAATAAAGATATTTGCACCAGAACTTGATGCCGAAGAATTGACCAAAATGCAGAAAATTAAGTGTTGGATGTTCAAAATTCCAGTTTATTCAAAAGTAGAAATCAGTTTTAATGTTCAGCTGCAGAATCAACAGAGCCTCGGCCTCCGTGAACCCACCGGACGTACAATTCCATTTTTAATGTCCAATTAGTCGTTTGTTAATCAACCATGCAGCCCCAGAGACTAAAAGCCAAATCTTAGAAGCACTTCAGGAAATGACAGCTGCGCCACTGAAATCCAAAGGTAATTTCCAATGCATGTCCACAGTCCTCCAATTCACTCCAACACCAGCCCATCAGAGCTGAGGGCAATTGTTGCGACCCCCCACCCCCTGCCTCCCCTGGGGCCTTGTTACTTTCTCTCTACCACCCTGCATTCAGGATTTGCTCCTTTCCCCACCCCCACTGACAGGATCCTATCCAAACCCTGGTATCCTGCAGCACCAAAGCATCATAACCTACTTATGTGTATTTAGAGAAAAATAAGGGAGTAAAAAAATCCACTGTGAGCAAAATCCTAGCCAGAGAATCATAACGTGCTTGGATCTGTTATGTTATGAGTGGGAGGCCGTCACATTTGTGTATAATTCAGTAGGAAATGTGCAAAACTGAAAAATGAATTCCTCATTTAAAGACCTGCACAATAAAAAAAGAGCCATTCTGAGTTTTTTATTTTGAATATTATATTAGTGTATAGATTTTAAGACCTTTTGCAGCTGTGGCTCCTACACTAACAACAACTTTATTGTGTTCATGATTCAAGTTTTCAAACTCAACGCAGTCAGATTTAGTTTTTATTTGTCTTCCTGTCCTTTTTACTTTCTTTCCGATGGATGGTTTTGTAAAGGGACGGAATTTATAGTACAAAAAATCAACATCTCTTTTTTTTTTTCTTATAAGACAAAAGCAAAAATGACAGAAGACCTTTTTGTTTTTTCTTTTGTATTCATAAATACCATTATAAGAAATGGCAATGACACAACGTTCCGAACACAGCGGACTTTTATGGTCATCAGCAGTAGAAAAAGACACCTAAAGTAAAATAAAACTGAGTATATAAGCAACAAAAAAGAAAGAAGGGCCTCAGTCTGCAGATTATATTTGTCCCTCTCTATTTTGTTTTCCCCCCCACTAATGATTTAAAGCCCTGGACTGTCTGGACACCCTGAAAGACAATCCTAAGAGCCCTCCTGACTTCTTTATTCTAAGTTACATATCAATTTATACATAAATCAAGGCGTGTGTGACTTTCTATTACGGTTTATAATATGTTTAGTTTTTATTTGACTTCTTGCCCCTTTTAACTTTCTTTCTGATGGATGATTTTGCAAAGGGAAAGATCACAATTTCACAACATAATTAATCTTATAACAAAATACGTTTTGTTCTTCCTTTTGGAGGCATGAATAGCATTATTAGAAATAACAACGGCACAACGTTCTGAACACAGCAGAAACACAACACAGCAAAAAGTGCGGGAACCAACAATGGAGAGAGAAGAGCCTTAGTCTGCAGAAAATGTGTGTGCCTCTCTATTTTGAATTAATTTGATAGTTATAAGTTTAACTTTATTGATTCATAGCACATTGCAAATTAGACCGCGAAGGTATGTGCGCTGCATGGCACTCGCAGAGCTCACCACTCAGCCATGGGGAGGGACACAATATCCCAGAGATAAGTAGGCACGTACAATAGAAATTAATTCAGCATGTTTAAGTAAGTGCAGCTGTCTGGCCACCACTGAGCAGGTGCCACCCCCACCCGCCTCCATCTATCCATCCATCCATCTATTCATCCATATACACCCCTCCATTTCAGCTCCACTTCACCGACGAGCTGTAATAAATCCTCAGAGTGAGTATGCCGTGTATGGTTGGTTGGAATGGTTATGGTTCCTTCCCTCCATCTTTCCATCTTACAACCAACCCTTGACCTTCCTCTTTCACTTAATCCCTCCTCCACTTCTTTTGTCCCTTTATCCCTCCATCTCCCTCCGGAGGCGGACTTTATTATCAGGCAGAAACGACACCCACCCCGGGCCGTGAAACAGACAAGGAGCTTCAAAAGCTCAAAAAAAAAGTTGTATTCTGTCTATTTTTTTTTTTTACTTTACCCAACATCATTCTTTTCAATTCAATTTTATATGTAGTGTCAAATCATAACAAGATTTATCTCAAGACACTTTACAGATAGAGTAAGTCTAGCTAGACCACACTCCCCCAAGACAAGGATTGAGTGTGATAGTGGTGAGGAAAACTTCCTTTTAGAAAGAAACCTGCGCTGTATACATGTCCAAAGAATGCCTCTAAAACCTGAATAATACCAGATTATCCCACGTGTTAATCGGAAAGTGCTGTATTCTGAAAAAAGGCCTTATTCAGAGTAAGGCTGCTTACTGCTGTTTACATGACCCGTATCAAATTTAGAATATGGTCATATTTGCAATAATAGTGGAATATTGGTGTGCATGTAAACGTACTGATTGTTACAACCAGGGGTGGAAGAAGTATTCAGAGCCGTAAGTAAAATACCACACTCTGAAAATACTCTGTAACCAGTAAAAGTCATGCATTAAAAAAATGTTACTTAAGTAAAAGTATGTAAGTATCATCAGGAAAATGTACTCGACGATCCAAACGGTGTTTAATTGACTATTAATTTGGACTTTTAGGCCTTTAAATTGTTGGATAGTTTAATTTATAATAAAACATTGTATTTTATAACTTAAATGTGTCTTAATTTGAAAAGTAACTAGTAACTAAAGCGGTCAGATTTGCGCAGTGGAGTAAAAAGTACAACATTTCTCTCTGAATTGTAGCAGAGTAGAAGTAGAAAGTGGCATGAAAAGAAAATACGTATATAAAGTAGAAGTACCTCACATTTCTACTTAAGTGTAGTATTTGAGGAAAAGTACTTAGTTCAATTCCACCACTGAGTATAACCTTCAACCTTTAGTCTTTTAACCCTTGGTTTATGGGGGCGGAGTACCCGCTGGTTACATCCTAGACGTCTAAAACATGTTTTGATCTGAACTGCAGTGGTGGAAAGTAACTAAGTACATTTACTCCAGTACTGTACTTCAGTACACATTTTGGCTACTTGTACTTTACTTGAGTCTTTTCTTTCAAGCCACTTTCTACTTCTACTCCGCTACATTTCAGAGAGAAAAAGTGTACTTTTTACTCCGCTACATTCATCTTTAGTTACTAGCTACTTTACAAATTAACATTTTGCACACAAAACACATGTAGTTTATGAAATATGATGTTTTATTATAAATGTAACTACAATATAATGGCCTACAAGTCCAGCTGAAATTATTAGACCATTAAACACGTTGTTGATTGTTCGGAAGAGGATTAGGATCACATGGGAATAAATGTATTGGGTTCTGAGTTTAAAGTCAGAATTATAACCTTTTTAAAAAAAAAAAGACAATAAGAAAGTGACTATGAAAAGAAATTCTGACTTTTTTGTTGTTGTTAGACTCAAAAATAAAAAGTCATAATTCTGACTTGATTCTCAGAACTCCAATACATTTTTTTCATTTGGCCCTAATCCTCTTCCATATGATTGAAATAGCAGTTTCCAGTTTCTAAAATGTGAGGAGTTTTCTTTATGGAGTACTTTTACTTTTAATACTTCATGTACATTTTCCTGATCATACTTACATATACTGTGGTAACATTTTCAATGCAGGACTTTTACTTGTAACAGAGTATCTTTCTAGTGTGGTACTAGCAGGACTTTTACTTGTAACAGTGTGTTACTAGTACTTTTACTTAAGTAAAGGATCTTAATCCTTCCACCACTGTCTGAATGTCCGTCAGTGCTGATAGGAGGACTAAATGTCTGCATGTATATTCATTTACAGTAATCCACTTTGTGTGTTTATAGCTTAATAGTCTCCAGTGGAAGATGCTCTTATTATGTTTTAATTAAGTCCATATTCCTTTAAATACAGATATGGTAGGAACAAATACTTACACATCAAAAACTATATCGCGTGCAGATAAAAAATGGTCCACAGATCATGTGGAAAATGAAAGTATATGTGTATGATCCAGGAGCTAAAAAACCTGCCTACACATAGTCCATAAAGAAAAAGGGTGAAACTGAGGCCCCTTATTTAGCCTGAGGCCTTCAGGACCCATGAGTCCCCCCCCCCCCCCCCTTCATCCTAACCCAGCCCTCCTCCCTCTCACCTCTGTTTATTTAACCCTCCTGTTGTCCTCGAGTCACATTTGACCCGTTTTCAAAGTTTCTTTATCTGAAATTTAGATTTATTTCTTCTGAGTTGCACCAAAAGAACCCGCATGGTTCCCTACAACACTATTTTGCAAGTAAAATTAAGGATCAGATCAGCACTTTCATAGAATCTTAGCTGTTTTTCTCAATTTGTTTAGCCTTTGAAAAAAAATGTAAAAGGTTTCAAAAGAGTATTCACACTAAACTATGACAGTCTGAGATTATCCACGTTCCACGTTCCTCTGATCTTAACAAAACAATGTCATCATCATTTTTTTTTAATTCTTTAATTAAAAAACTTGATATAATTCCGTATAAAAAAGGTTTATTGACCATGAATTCCAAGAATATGCGTACAATTACTGGTGGTAGTGGGTAAAAAAAGTGACAAACGTACAAAAAAAAGCTTTAAAATAGAGTTAATTTTTGATTTGGTCGAGAGAAAGACAACACAACGGTTAAGTTGCCTCCTCTCCTCTCCTCTCCTCTCCTCTCCTCTCCTCTCCTCTCCTCTCCTCAGCATCCTTTCTCCATCCATCCATCCACTCTCCACTTGCACTCTCCTTTTCTAAGCCTCTACAGCTATTCTCCATCTTTCTGCCCTCTCTTTCTCTCTCTCTCTCTCTGCATCCCTTTTCATATCTGTTGCCTTTTCATCTTACACTCCACCCCTTCCATCCTTCCCCTCCCTCCCTCCTTCCCTCCCTCCCTTCCCCCCCCCGCCGGTGGCGTCCATACACCGACGGGGAGCACAGACTCTAGTTGTCAGTCACTTTCCCAGCGAACAGACGGCGGCAGCAGCAGCAACAAGAGGAGGCAATCCCCCCCCCCCCTAACCACCATCACCACCCTCTCTTGTCCACTCCACCCCTTTCTACAAACGGGTGGCAAAACCTCGCAGGACACCTGTGCTGCTGGACAGGATACTCTCCCCTTTCTGTGGTCTTTGTGAAACACGATTTCAGATCTAAATTCACACCCAAATCGCGGATGGTGCTGATGGGAAGCAGTGGTGAATAAAACAGGGGGGGGGGGGGGATGTAGACGCGGAAACAAGCGGACAAATCTGCCTCGATTGACGGTGACGGTGACGGAGCTGTCGGCGGCGGCACCAGCAGCACCACCAGCGCCAGCAGCAGGAGCAGCAGTCGCCCGGCGGATGGAGATGCCTGGTGGAGGCGGAGGGAGGATGATAGTGATATAGCAGGTGCTGCAGGGTTGTGCCGCATTGCCTAGCCGCCGCGAGCAACGCCGGGGAGACGGTGATGCTGTCGTCGTCATTGTGTCACAGACCGAGAGGAGAGGCTTTGACATGGAGGGAAGCGGCCGCGCGTCGGCGTCTGTGAGCTCAGGCCGCCCGGATCAGCAGGTTGGATGTACCGCCTGAAGCCTGGACAGAGGACCTGAGTCATGACATAGGTTAAAAAAAAAATACAATAAAGTTGAATTCTTGAATGTAAAATTGCAATGTTTCCGTGCGTAAAAGTGAACGGCCCATGAAGATGCATCATAGGAGCATCATAGCAGCAGCGTCTGTGCCAGTTCAGCGTGGATTACGTCTACAGAGCAGCGGGCCTCCATCTGGAGTCAGCTTGTGATCAGTATAACCAAACAGAAAAACCATTTCATACACTTCACCCTGTTGCTGTTGGGGGGACATTTGATTGTGTTGTTTGACCGGAAGCTGGTTGTGGAGGGACAGCTGTTGCCAGAGATGACTCACTTACAGACTGGCCTCTCTCCAGAGACCCTGGAGAAGGCCAAGCTGGAGCTGAAAGAAAACCCGGAGACTTTACACCAGGACATCCAGGAGGTCCGGGACATGATCATCACCCGGCCGGACATTGGTTTCCTCCGGACGGACGACGCGTTCATCCTCCGGTTCCTCCGGGCGAGGAAGTTCAACCACTTCGAGGCGTTTCGGCTGTTGGCACAGTATTTTGAGTACCGACAGCAGAACCTGGATATGTTCAAGAACCTGAAAGCCACGGACCCGGGGATCAAGCAGGCCCTGAAGGACGGTTTCCCCGGAGTGCTGTCCAATCTGGACAAATACGGCCGGAAGATACTGGTCCTGTTCGCAGCCAACTGGGACCAGAGCAGGTAATAAAGAGGCCGAGGGCTGCACAGTCTGCGTTTGGGTTATCTGATCCACCACATAAAGAGCAGGGGAGAGTTTTAAAACCCACTGTAAATGATGTGCAGTCTGGTTTGTGGAGCTGTCCATTCAGCACCACAGCATCTTTTATTTTTTTTTATTTTTTTTAGAAAATAATAATAATTAAAAAAAGCATTTTATTCTTGGAGCACTTTTCATTGTTGAAATCCGTCCAAAAGTGCTACAGGGTAAATAAAAAATATACAAAATTGCATATTTAGAAAGTTTTTAAGGCCATTTTTAATAGAGTCAGTGGTTTGTGGAGCCCTGAGGTACTCTGGGAGGGAAATCCACAAGCGGGTAAACTACAGGAAACCAACTCAGCTTTCCTTTTTATTGGAAAAAATGCACTACTTGGTCAAAAGTATGTGGACACCCAGCACCCATGGGCATCCTCTGCTGCTCTAGCAGCCCCCAGTCTTCTGGTTTCATTCTTTTTCACCAGATGTTGAAACTCGGCTGCAGGGATTCACTCCCCCTTCAGCCACAAGAGCATCAGGGGAGGTCAGACTCTGATGTTTGGGGATCAGGTCTGGCTCATAGTCAGCGTTCCAGTTCATTCCACACGGTGTTGGATGGGGTTGAGGTCAGGACTCTGTGCAGGCCAGTCAAGTTCTTTTTCAGCAAACAGGGGAAAGTTAAGTAGATTTCATGTATATGGCCCAAAATAACATTTCCTTCAAAGAGATTTGCAATCATATGACCACTACCCTTAGATCCTTGATTCAGATAAAGAAAGTACCCGTTAGAGGAGAGGAAGGAGGAATCCTTCATTCAGGATCGACAGGCATGCAACATTTGTTTAGTGTACAGCGTAGACAAAAAGAACAACATAAGGACCCAATTAAAAGCATTTTTTATGCACCCGGCTTTGATAACAGGGGCATTCCATTCATCCTTCCATCCATCCATCCATCCATCCATCCATCCATCCATCCATCTTCATCCGCTGATCCGGTGTCGGGTCGCGGGGTCAGCAGCTCCAGCAGGGGACCCCAAACTTCCCTTTCCCGAGCCACATCAACCAGCTCCAACTGGGGGATCCCGAGGCGTTCCCAGGCCAGGTTGGAGATATAATCCCTCCACCTAGTCCTGGGTCTTCCCCGAGGCCTCCTCCCAGCTGGACGTCCCTCCACCTAGTCCTGGGTCTTCCCCAAGGCCTCCTCCCAGCTGGACGTCCCTCCACCTAGTCCTGGGTCTGCCCCAAGGCTTCTTCCCAGCTGGACGTCCCTCCACCTAGTCCTGGGTCTTCTCCCAGCTGGACGTGCCTGGATCACCTCCTTAGGGAGGCGCCCAGGTGCACAGGGGCATCATCATATTGAAACCAAACAAAGGGTCCTCCCCAAACTGTTGCCCCAAAGCTGGAAACAGTATTGTCTAAAATATTACAGCAATGTGTTACATGTAGAGTTCTCTTAATTGGAACTAAGAAGTAGCATAACAAGCCAGACCCACATCAAGGTGTTGGGTCTGGGAGCTCACTATTGGCAGGGCTCAATCCGAGGGGCGGGATTAACGGTTGTCTTTCAAATTCCCCTCTGCATGCAGTAGGATAGCACCACAACCAACCAGAGCAACGCTAGTTGATAGATAAACTCCAAACACGTCTTCCTTTTTGAAGAATGACATCAGAGCTTAACCCCAAGTCCTCCAGAGTCTCGGCCAAAGCCGTTTCAAAAGATCGCTGTTCGCTAGCAGCAGCCATCTTATTTTTTTTCAAGTAGAAGAGACTTTACACGGAACCGTAGACCCGCCCACCGACTCTATACACGATGTGATTGGCCTGAACACAATGGGTTTTTTTCCAGCTCACAAGCCAACAGAGAGTCGCTAGACTGACCCTAGCTGCAAATTACATTTGCTGCCACACTGTAAATAACGGCTGTGAAATCTCCAGTTATTTTCTTTAGATTTCACAGTAACACTACTGTATATGTTTTTTACAGTAGTATGCTGTAAAGTTACTTTACAACCTTGACGCCATGACAAAATCACAGTAGTCTAAGACTTACAGTTGAAATCACAGTAGTCAAAGCATTACTGTAAAAAAATAAAATAAATCACAATATAGCCACTATAGTACTGTAAAAGTACTACTAAAGTCTATATAACAGAGACTTCCGACACAGTTTCAGGGGACCATTGATATTTAGGTATTTTATCAAGAATATCCTGATATGTCATTTTCTCCATATCACCCATTTCTACGGACAGCTCTTTTTTTTTTTTTGGTCAACCGACTTAAGTACTTCAATAAATATTTTCTCGTCACTGCTCTGGCAAATAAACCAATCCTGTTCTTCTGTTTTTCCCAGATACACATTTGTGGACATACTGAGGGCGATCCTGCTGTCGTTGGAATCTATGATCGAAGACCCGGAGCTGCAGGTCAACGGCTTCATCCTCATCATCGACTGGAGTAACTTCACCTTCAAGCAGGCGTCCAAACTGACTCCCAGCATGCTGCGGCTGGCCATCGAGGGGCTGCAGGTAAGACGCTTCCTGCTGACAGAAAGCCTCACTAGCGTTGTTATTATGGTTGGTTAGTGGCGTGTGCAATGGGTCTGACCTTATTCGAGTCTCTGGGTTGCATCCAAACACTTCAGCTTAAAAGGTCCCATGGCATGAAAATTTCACTTTATGAGGTTTTTTTTAACATTAATATGAGTTCCCCCAGCCTG
>NC_045750.1:2595516-2600654 GCF_008692095.1 Etheostoma spectabile | reverse complement strand
CCCAGTGGCTAGAAATGGTGATAGGTGTGAACCGAGCCCTGGGTGTCCTGCTATTATTTTATCAAAAGAAAATGTTAAGCTGTGCTCGTTCCAGCTTCTCTGTTACTATTTGCTCCTAGTTTGGACCCCAGTAGAAGATTCAGACACAAGCTCAAAGGATTGGAATTAGCAGTTTTATTCCACCTCAGTATTTGCGAGACAGAGAGTGGTAAAAGGTGGAGAGGCGACAATCCTGGTTTGAAAACGGTTTCTTGTGGTAGGCAATGGCAGCAGATCAGCATGAAGGCAGGCTCCGCTTCGGCTGGGGCTGGAGACAGGAGAGACACAGGGGAAGTTACAGTCAGCGGAGTACAACAACAGTTCAATGTCACATTCTTCACTGGAGTTTGAAACAGAAACCAAGAGTTACCACATGGAGAGTGGAAAACCATCTGGCGATGAGCGAGTGAAGAGCCAGGCTTCTTGCACTGAGCTTGATAGTGAATGGAAGTCAGGTGGGCCTGGTAAAACCTGTAGAGCCACGCCCCTGCTGATGAGCACACATCACCACACACACACAGGGGAGGGGACACAGGGAAAGAAAGGTCACAGACCGGGCTGTGACATTTTCAAATCTGAGGATTTGCTGTAAATTGAATTAATTAGAGTGCCCATATTATGAAAAAAAATCCCTTTTTCTGGGACTTGGGGTGGTATTTTGTGTCTCTGGTGCTTCTGCAGCAATGTGCACTACAACAAAAATATGGTGTTTTAAAAAAAAATGAAACCATGTAAACCTATTCTGGTACAACCTCAAAATATTTGATGTTTTGGATTGTTGATTGGCCAAAATAAGCAATCTGAAGACGTGCCCTCGGCCTGGTGCTCTACAGACATTTTTGACAGGAACTTGGAAATACAATTGACAGGTTACCTGATATCAATTATAAACTATAGATTATCTCAGCAGTATCTCTTCATCTAGAAATCTGCAGTCTGGTCTTTTTAAACAAAGTGTTTCTATGTTGGTGCTGGAGGGAAATCTCCAGCGGCAGAACGAACCTCCAGCCTCCACGGTGCAGTCAACAGGGTCCACTTAAGACCAGAGTCGTGTTAAAGCTGCCAGCTCCTTTAAGGGAATAATGACATTTCAATTTAGATTACACACCGCTGTTTTTTTGTTATTTTTATCCAAGGTTGGTTTGGTAGGTGATGATGCAAAGAAAATGATTTTTTTTTTTAAATGGTTGTCTGTTTTCTTAAGTTCTCCCTTTCTCTAATCAGAGTCCAGGTTTTTCTCCTGTGGCATGTAAAGAACAGGCATGCGACAGTGCTTATTGGATTTCCATGTGTGTGTGGAGGATTGTTCGGGACACATTAGTCAGTTGCAAGGACACCTTTAACATCATTATTAAAATGAGTTACAGGGGAAGAGTGTGTCCTCTGTTAACCAGCCAAACCCGAGAGGAGGTGTATGAGCGCGTGTGTGTGTGTGCGCGTGTGTGTTATTGCTTTCTCAACATCCTTGTGAATCATCTGCCAATTTGTGTTGAGCTCCATTAGTCAAAGTGAAATCTAAGGGAAGTGTTTCCAGAGGGAAGTGTTGAGTGAGACGCAGCGTGGTCTAAAAGATTATCTGACGTGCTTGTGACGGATGCCAAACTGTCAAAGTTGCATCACTTGATTTTTACACTACATTACCATCCTAGTTTTCTGTGTTAAAACTGACAAAATGAGAGGAGCAAATCAAATCCCTGAAGGTAAAATACTTTTTTATGTAACTGTCCTACTTACTGAGTGTCTGAAATTTATTCTGTGAGCAACCATAAACATTTTAGTTAATAATTTGGCCAAAGAAATATCTGATTCCAAATTTGAACGGCATTATAAATGGTTGTGAAAAAATGTTTAATTTTTTGACGTATAATTGTTTTACTTACTTGGTACCTAATGATACGTGGCTTACATCGAGTGTCTGTCTTTATTTAGGGAATGTGGGGGGGGGGGGGAATCAGCCTAGAAATCTAGACGCGCCCTAGTGGCTGCAAATGTAATTTAGGGTCAGTCTAGCTACTCTCCGTTGGCTTACGAGCTGGAAAAAACAAATTCTGGTCCGACCAATCACATCGTGTATAGAGTCGATGAGCGAGTTTAAAGGTCCCATGGCATGAAAATGTCACTTTATGAGGTTTTTCAACATTAATATGCATGTTTCCCCAGCCTGCCTTTGGTCCCCCCAGTGGCTAGAAATGGTGATAGGTGTAAACCGAGCCCTGGGTGTCCTGCTCTGCCTTTGAGAAAATGAAAGCTCAGACGGGCCGATCTGGAATCTCGCTCCTTATGATGTCATAAGGGGCAAGGTTACCTCCCCTTTCTCTGCTTTGCCTGCCCAAAGAATTTGGTCCACCCATGAGAGAGAGACACCACACCCCAGCCTCCACCTTGCCACCCCCCCCCCCCCCCCCTCCTAGTCAAGAGCGAGTCCAAATGAAAGATACTCAAGATTGTAGAAAGAAAGAATCAAATTAGGCCAAAAGTATTTACTTAAAATATAAAATGGAAATGATCCCATTCTTGAACTCATGACTTGTCCTGAAGAATCCATAGTACCAGGTGATCGCTGACATTGTGTCTGTGGCCAAAATGAAAATGATTGATACCTGATGATGTAGTTGTATGATGCAGCCCGGCGTATACCAGGCAACCAATCACAATGCCTCTTCTAGAGGGATTCTGAATTCAACTAATACCTGTTTTCTGAACGTGCGCACTTCTTCTATGGTTTGGTTTTTAAGGAGGAAGTTACCTAAGAGCAAAAGTGTTTAGTGCTGGACTCGGTCAAGACAAACTAGAATATTTGGGGAGTCCAATGGCCGAGTCTGAGACAAGTCGGAGTCAAAACACCAACAAGTCAGAGACAACAGAAAAGCGTCTCCAGTCCGGACTCGAGTCCAAGTTTGGACTCAAGTACTACTGTCCTGAATAACACATTTCTGACGGCTCTCCAGACACACACGAGAGCCTGAATTATTGATAATTCCGGTAATGTGGGGGTTTTGGCAACCTGTCACAATGTGTAACCTTACATTTTTCAGTAGCAGTAAACAGTTTTTCAGGGTAATGACCAGTGATTATACTTGCTTACATTTGGAAATGTAAGCCTTGGCTCCAGTAGTCTTCATCCTGAAGTGCAGGAAACAGAAAGCTTCCGTTTTTAGTGATGACTCACAATAACAGAACCGAATGTAAATCAGTTTGATCAATACACTTTCTTCTAATTTGTCTTCTACTTAAGTCCCAGTACAATTTTAAATAAACATCATATGACGTGTCTATATAAGAAGGCTGTAAACATGAGTTGTGGTATGTTGGGGAACACGTGTTTCACCTTTCAGGGTGAGAGAACAAACCGTAGACGCCAGCCAACGCACCACGGTGACGAGTACATATATAACACATTTCTGACGGCTCTCCAGACACAGATTAGAGCCTGAATTATTGATTGGAGCTATTAGCTGGGCCCTGAGTCATTCCCCACTGTGCGACTGCTCGCACAAATAGATGCTCATCATTTGGTGCAGAGAAGGAAGGAGTGTAACAGAGTGATTGGATTTGACAAATCAAATGCACAAAACACGTTACCAAAACCATCGAGGATGTGGCAATCAATTCAATCTTGTTTCCCTCTGGGTGGAAAAACTAATTTTGTACAAAGGTTGTAATGATATTGGTTTTCCTTATTGTCAATGAATCACACAAAGGAACACAAAACAATGAATGGATCCATTAACGAGTAATGTTTTTGTATCAAAGCGTTGACATAGCTTGATATATCCATCCATTCATCCATCCATATTTCCACTATTGATGATCATTTATCAAAAAATCTCATTGTGTAAATATTTGGTGAAAGCACCAAAAGTCAACACTAAAATATTGTTGCAGTATCAATATTGAGGTAGTTAAAAAATACTGTGATATTTCTCTATATCACCCAGCCCTAATATAATTTAGTTTTAGCGTATATTGCAAAGCCTATCATGGGATTGGGGCTGCAAACTAAATATATTCATTACATTCAGGGGCGATTCAAGGATCAGAGCTTTTGGGGGGCCTTGAGCCCTATTTTATTCTACTGTGCCAACTGCATCTTAACATTATTTTTCCACCATCATAATAGAAACACTGAATTATGTAACTAGTAAGACACCAATAATTCTAAGAAAACGGGTCCTTGAACCAGCGACCCACTGATTCCCAACCCAACTCCCACTACTGCCACCCCTGTCACCCCCGTTACATTCGGATACGCAGACATTTCCTATATGCGGTATCAATTACTTTGGAAAATTTGAGATTTATGGGATTTTTGACCAATGGCTGACAAGCACTCTTTTCTGAAAAATTCTCTGACTTTGTTTTCACAACGATCTAGGCATCTAGATTCTGGGTTAAGTTTCACAGTTTTGTGATATTCCGAGAGCAGAACTCCTTCGCTCAAATAGACCCAGGGTGTCAAACTCAATTTCCCATAGGGCCACACTGAAGAATGAGAAACACATCAGGGGCCAGACATACACTTTACTGTCATGATTTTAACATATTTGACTATATTATTGCATGTCTTACATATATAGTCATTTACAAATACAGTTTGATCCACACAACGTCTTTAAAAAGTCAACGAAAGACGTTCCTTCGTCATCATAGGATTTACCAAAAACATGCATTATGATTACATTTTCAAAAGTAGGCCTGAACATGCTAACTTGTCGGTTGTGCAGGGGTCTCAAAGTTGGCAAATGTGACAAATCTGTGCTTCGAGTTTCTCGTGATTGCAGTTTGCGAACACTTTCCCGTGTTTTTGGTGTGGCGCACAACGAGGCGGGCCAACATGTGTTAGGAACCTAAACTGATTTGCGGGTCACAGACCTTGTCACAGACCTTCTTTTTTTTATTTTTTTTTATTATTATTTCAGGGGTGTTTCCTAAAATGGCCCCTGATTACATGTGTTGCATTGTTTTTCCCTAAGTAATAATGTCCATCTGTATCATCCCCCAACATTAACATATGCATAAATAAACACATTTAACATTTATGTTTCACCCTGTACAGTATGTGAGACTATAGTGAGTGAGACTATATCTGAGTCACCCCC
>NC_045750.1:2594202-2595506 GCF_008692095.1 Etheostoma spectabile | reverse complement strand
CCCCCCCCCCCACACACACACACACACACACACACGCACACACACTGAGATCTAAATATTGTTAAACAGCCACAGTGAGTCACAGTGAGTCAGTTCAGACTGAGCGAGTGTTTAACTGCAGCAGAGTCAGACTCATCTGTCAGTCTCATGGAGTTTCTTCTGCTGGAAGGTTTGATGTAAGTTTGAGTAGTTTAATTTACACTGATTGCTAGAGCTGTAAAAAAATAAAAATAAAACAAAAAACAAACAAATCCAAATTGTACTGTACAATTAATTGTCTCAGAAGTAATTGCCAATAAATAAAACACTTTAGAAATATGTATTTACCTATTATGTGTGCAAACATATTCAAGTTTTGAATTAATCCCACAATACATCTTTTGGTTATATCATGTTATTTTATGTAGTCTTGCTTCGCCAGACCTTCCTCTACAGCGCTGTGGAGGAGGGTCTGGCTAGACCAAACAGCATTCCGCATGGAGAAATGCATGCTCATGGTTTATTGGCTTTTTTAAAAACTAATCACAATCGTCTTGGGCGGTGCTGAGCGCTGGATGGAGCAATGGTGTCTCTGCAAAATAGCCTCGGGAAGGAAGTTGTTTTGGTGGAACATGTGTACGTGCAAAGGTGGTTTTAGTCGTGCAACAGAAACCTCAGATGGGACAGATAGTCTAGCTAGCTGTCTGGATTTACCTTGCAGAGATCTGAGGACCAGGTACCCATAGTCCTCAGAAATCCACTGGAGGTTAGAACGCCAACACAAAGAAAGAGGAAGGTGACGGACATCCGGATGAAAAATCCTGCAAAATGATGCAGAATGTGACATAGTTCCATTTGTTTTTTAAAGCTAAAAAACCTGCCTCCTTACGCATAATTTGGCGCTCTTATTCCAGAAGGTGAGGGACATCCGGCGGACTAATAGACTATAAACTAAACAGTCTCTATTTTTACCAGTTGTTGCAGCAAAAAAAGAAATGTAGCTCAGCGTAAATTCTGTCATGAAGGCTTAACTTTTAATCAGTGCTCTCCTAAATCAGCTGTTATCCTAATAAATGGACTTTTTTGCTGTGAATAACTGTCGCATATCTGCAACTAGTCTCTCCTGATTTAAGTATAGATCAGTGTAAATTCTGTCAGGAAGACTTCATTTTATCCATGCTCTCTTCCTAACTGGAATCAGCTGTTGGAGGCATTCCCCTTCCTGCTTAACCAATCAGAATCGTACCCAAATAGCAAGGGCCAATCACAGAGTCACAACCCTGCTTTAAATCAGTTTCTCCCTTTGCTATCAGCTGTCATTGCAG
>NC_045750.1:2589940-2594182 GCF_008692095.1 Etheostoma spectabile | reverse complement strand
CCCCCCCCCCCCCCCCCCCCCCCCCCCCCCTTCATCGGAAGGTGGAAGGTTCTCTAACCCTACATAGATATACAAAATATTCCTATAGCGATGGAGTCTAATCGGCAAAAGACATTTTATTGAGCTGTTCGATAAACCTCATTTGCATATCTGCAAACATGTCTCTCCTGATTGAAATAGAAAGATGAAACTTTTCACCGTTATGATCCATGAGAAAGTATTTTTTTAAACGAATATAGTCTTCATTTCCATTTTGATGACTCCTTAAGGGCCAGACCGTCAGAACGACTAACACACCTTCAGCAAAATGACCATGAAACGTAGTAAACATATTAATTCCCTCCTCCCTGGTGTATAATTCCTAATTTTTCTGGTGACTAAGATTTCTGCTAGTGTCTCAAAATGAGTTACGTGACCCATATAATATCATAATACCACTAGTACACAGCCTATGAAGTAAATAACTCCTCTTTATTATTATAAAACATTCAATTTTTTCCTTAAATTAACATAAAACTGACAATTACCATCAACAGTCACACCCCTCGGGACCATAGCTAATGTTACAATTAATTGTGGCTAAACAAAGAAACGGCAATTATGTAAAGAATCATTGCAATCACACAATTGTGACAGGCTCCCTGAACGCATCACTTAGTTAACGTCTGAGTTTATCAGCAACTTCATATTTATCTGCTGCTGTTTCCACAGAGTCTCCATCGTCCTCAGTACTCGGTTATCTGATGGATATGTGAACTGACAGCAAGGTGACAAATAACAGGATCCTATTACACTGCAAACATTTAAATACAAGGTTATCCAAGTTGTTTTTAAACCAAACCATCTTTTTCTCACTATATTTTTGGGATTTTTAGTTAGGGATTTTTTTTCTTCTCAAATATGACAATTATGCCATGCGCACACTTGTTCCTTATCCGCTGATAAAGAGATTGAAAATATGACAGTGACAAATCAAGATAAGCTACCATAAAATATCTCATTTAAATTATTATTCACCCTTGATAAGGAATAATCAGAGTTTAACGTACTGAAAAGAGATAAAATAACATTCTTGAATTGGCCTTTTTCAGTCCTCTTCCAGTTCTGCCCGTAGTGAGTCATCTGCTTGCCTTTCTTTTGCCTTGTTCCCCATGTTGATGCTGCTCAATTGTGATGTACTCTTTGTCATGGCAACCCTGGCCGTGTTGGTTTTAAATACAAATAGCATGTAGGCCACGTGCCTTGGGATCCAAATTTGTAGCATAGTATGCACAGATCACAGCAGAAATAAGACACACATGACTGGTAAGACAGGACCGGCCCGTAGGAGGTTTTACACCCCCAATTAAGCACACTTTTCTTTTTTCTTATGATTTATTTTTGGTGCATTTACAGTATTTTGTCAAGAGACAACCAGGAAAATGAAGAGAGAGAGAGAGAGAGAGAGAGAGAGAGAGAGAGAGAGTGGGTTAAATAAAGAAAGCAACAGAATGGATCAGGATGGATTTGAACAGATGACGTTGTGGTTTACATGTTCAACTTCAACTTTAGACAAACTCTTACCCCCCCACGGCCAGTTATCTGTAACAAGGGGTGTTGCAACCCGGTCTCACGCTCAAATTAGACAGAGGGTAGTCTAGATTGCTGATTGTTGTGCAAGATGTACCTCCTGACTATGCTTACCAGGTCCTCAGACCTCTGCAGGGTAAATCCAGACAGCTAGCTAGACTATCTGTCCAATCTGAGGACTATGGTTACCAGGTCCTCAGACCTCTGCAGAGTAAATCCAGACAGCTAGCTAGACTATCTGTCCAATCTGAGGACTATGGTTACCTGGTCCTCAGGTCTCTACAGGGTAAATCCAGACAGCTAGCTGGACTATCTGTCCAATCTGAGGACTATGGTGACCTGGTCCTCAGATCTCTGCAGGGTAAATCCAGACAGCTAGCTAGACTATCTGTCCAGTCAGAGTTTTCTGTTGATGACTAAAACATGTTCCACCAAACCAACTTCCTTCCCGAGGCGGTTTTGCAGAGGCACCGTCATTGTGTCCGGGGCTTCGCGCCACCCAAGATCATTTGTAATTGGTTTAAAGAAGTGAGAATATCGTTTTTTTCTTCTTCTTTTTTTTCAATGCTGTAATAAAGTTGAGACACCTTCAACTTTTGGAGAAACACTAAGAAGCAGACATAAGAAATATATCGACATGTTTTAAGCCCCCTTAACGATTATTTTGATCTATTTTTAGGGAGTGTTTTTTTAAGGGGGACACATCTACCTCTTCTTAATATTGGGGGGGCGGCATATCCCCTGCATCCCCCCCAAATCTACGCCTATGTGGGGGGGGGGAGTCCACATGTCCATTGCACTTGTTGATGCCCTCTGTTGCCTGCACTTACAACAGGTCTGAGTTGATTTGAATGCACCATAAGTAGGCGAGTGTGCGTGTTACTCAGGTTGTGTCCCTGACTCACATTGATATAACAAAATAAAATAAAAATACAAACAGAAATATAGGGGGGAAAACTCATTTAAATATGCAATATGATGCCGAATGTGTCACCGAGGCCACCGAATTTGGGCTATTAAGGCCTAAACCGTCACCTGGGAGGCACGCCTCCGAACCCCCCCCACACTGGTTAAATGTTAGCATACGGAGTTCAGAAAGCATCCTGCCTTGGACAGACCAGCTTGCATCACTGTCTTTTTGCTCCGCCGCTACTCGTTTCCTGCAGCTCTTTGCTTTGCGCAGTGATTTGTCTCTGTAA
Organism: Etheostoma spectabile; assembly: GCF_008692095.1. Classification (NCBI taxonomy): domain Eukaryota; kingdom Metazoa; phylum Chordata; class Actinopteri; order Perciformes; family Percidae; genus Etheostoma; species Etheostoma spectabile. The sequence continues at coordinate 2,591,414 of NC_045750.1, read as the reverse complement.
ACAGAGAGAGAGAGAGAGAGAGAGTGGAGGTCTAATGATCAGGGAGGGACACATTCAGAGAAGCTGACTCAACAAAGCCTTGTGTCCTGGAGTTGACCCCTCTCTAGTCTCGCTCTTCATGTGCTGCCTGAGACTGGATTGTCTGGGCCTGATGTGCTTATTCTTCTTTGATACAGTGAACACGGCGCAGCACATGCTCCATTTTTCCAATTGTATGGAAAGCATATTTCCTCTTATATTTCTTTAAACTCGCATACAAGAGATTATATAAAAGAGTCAGTGGAAACACAGGGAGGGAGACAGTGTGCGGATGGGACTGAAACCCATCCAGTCATAATCCTCTAGGATTACACTACTACTGAGGGATTACAGTTTCAAATCTGCAAAACCTTCTTTTGGGTAGGTCTTCTCAAAACAATTTTCAAAGTAATGTATAAGAAAATATTACAGATGTTGTAGCCAATTTTCATATTGCAGCTTTTAAAGTTTCTCCAGTTCAGAGGTTCAAGAAACAACCTCACTTATAGATATTCAAAGCAAATCATAATCAATACACACACATTTAACAAAATATAAATTACAAAAAGAATATATTGTTTTTTTAAATATATATATAAATATATAATTCCTTTTATAAAAGATTAGATCTCACAGTTGACCATTTTAATTAGCACCATATACTGTACATGTTTTTAGCTTAAACTTTGCAACATAAAGCATGTTGTAGGTTTCATTTATTTAGCTCATTTCTCACAAATTCAAAACAAATAAAAACATCAACATGCAATGAAAAGGATAGAAACCTTTACATAATCTTTCAGTCACAACATTTTCTTTCCACATGGAATAGATTTTAAAGATCTGACCCCTTCTTTTTTGTTTGGTTTTTGTAGTTTTTTTGTAGGTGGACTCAAAGGACCTCCCGTCCCGTGTTGTATAGACGTCAGGTGTCTGAGATCAGTGATGTGAACTCACCTTGTTAAGGGGATCTGTCCCAGCCTGACACCATCTGACCTCAGATCAGATACCTGCCACTCAGGAGTAAATGAGCCGTCCTGAATCTCTGTACAGCTGCAGACAGCCAGCAGACTCTACACTGCAGTCAAGGAAGGCAGGGAGTTTGGGGGGTGGGGGGTAAGGGGCAATACAAGGGCGAAGGTTTAGTTTCAACGTTGGGGCACACACATTATAACCAGGTGGTCTGTCTGGGGGTCCGCCCCCAAACCCTTTTTGCCATCAACCACTTCATATACTGTGTCTGAAATTGTTGAAAAACTAATATTCACTGATGAGAGGAAGGGCTGGATCTGAATATCCGACTATACAGATATATTGTTTGTTGGGTAGGTGATTTTTTTACAGGGCAACACTAACAAGCAGCCCTCAGATACATGTTTTGAGCCCCCTGAATGGCAATTTTTTATCTCTTTTTTTTAATAAGGTTATCTTAACCCTCATGTTGTCCTCGGGTCAC
>NC_045750.1:2587143-2589930 GCF_008692095.1 Etheostoma spectabile | reverse complement strand
TTTCCTATATTAATGTTCTTTTTAATTCCCCAAAATAACATGATTGATTCCACCCAACGCTTTTTGCCAAGTACAAATCTCTACTTTCATAAATTTTGGGGCGTCTTATTCAATTTTATAGCATTTGAAAAAACAAATGGAAGTGTTTTTGAAATAGTATTGAGTAAAAGTTGACATATTCCAGTCTGTGATTATCCATCAACATCCATTCCGTTAATTTTAGTCTCAATAATTCCTAATTTCTGCTTTTCTAACTCAAACATTAGGTATTAAGTGACAAACATTGAATTAAGATCAGTGTATATGATGGAATAGTGGCATGAGAATGGGCCAGAGGCCATCCAATTTGGGCTATTGGGCCAAAACCTTCTCCTGGGAGGCTGACCCCAGGACCCCCCCCCCCCCCCACACACACACACACACACACACACACACACACACACACACTAGTTCAATGTTAGCAGGTCTCCCGTTGGGCAAGATGTGGCGGTAAAATAGTAAGGAAATGTCTGTTTTGATTCATCATAAATGAAATGTAGGCTAGTTGGAATCTTTCATCCTCATAAACCGTCTGTCCCCCTTGCTTCGGAAATCCCGTCTACGCCCCTGTGTGTAGCCTGCATTTAAAGCTTTTAATGTCTTTTAAAGTGATGATTCTTACGTCTGTCTGTCTGTTGGCAGGATTTGGCTCAAATGTGTTGACACATGGACCATGACTCAGGATTCAGTAGATCAGATTAGATCTGGGATTTTGTCCATTAGACAGTTTTTGTTTTGGCCAAACCTCTTAATGTTGCGTTCACACGCTCGTGGGAAAGTCCGACACGTGGTGCTTCTCACTGGGTTGATAATGGGATGGTTGTGTTCCTGTGCTTTATTCAAACAGGAAGGTTCAAACTTAATGATGTTATTAAAGTAATGTAAAAAGTAAGCTGACGGCGCCGCACAGTTACAGAAATGCATTAGAAGTCTTCACAGGACTTGACCAGTCCAGTCCAGTCGGGTCCAAATTAGGGCTGGGCATTATATCGATATTACATCAACATACAGTAGCTGTTCTGTTATCTGACATTAGTGGGATGCTGGATGAAAGTGACACTGTCTTTGATTTTAAAGGTTATTATACCAAAGATTTTCAGCATCAATTTACAAGCTCTGCAGAAGGTCGGAGAGCGACCAAACCCAATGAACCCTCTGTCTCTTCATACACCGAGCATTGTCTTTATCGGGTAGGATGTTTAACGTGACGGTGGTCTCTTTCCAAGTGGTCTAATCGTCCTCTGATCTAGTTTGATCGGGCCTTTTTTTGAAATAGTGTTGAGTAAAAGTTGACATATTCCAGTCTGTGATTATCCATCAACATCCATTCCTTTTTTCTTAGTCTAAATAATTCCTAATTTCTGCTTTACTAACTCAAACATTAGGTATAATTTCCTATAAATGAGGTTTATTGACCATAAATTCTAAAAATAACTGTAAAACTAAAGTTTATAAGTTAGTGTTGCGTAGTGTTGAAAACATCAAATAAAGTGACAAACATCGAATAAAGCGTCAAAAAACATGAGAAAAAGTTAAAGACGTCGATGAAAAGTGTCAATAAAATTGTTTATTTTCAATTTTGACGTGAAGACAACGCAAGGGTTAAGTAACATGAGCCTGTAGCGTCACATGATTTCATGAAGCTTCTACTTTTGTCATCTTCTCTCCTTCATCAATCTTTCCTGTTGTAATAAAATCTGTTTTGTTAATGCAATCCTTCAACAAAAAGACAATTTAAAAAAAATATTTTCTACATTATTGGTAACGTTGGCTATCCCCTAGCGACAGGGGTCGGTCATGTGTCAAACACAGCCGACGGGTGTCTGATTCTGTAGCTGAGACACACACTTTACACAGCAATGACACTGACGATGAGTCAATCCTCAGTTTTTAGGAACCGTGAGGAAAACGTAATAACGGCATGGGTGTACGGCTGGTAGTGTGTTGCTAATTCAGAGTGTCATTGGATGGATTGTCACAACCTTTGGTCCAGACGTTGATGTTCCCCAGACAATATACCCTAATGATGGTGATGATCTTTCTATTCTCCAATGTTTGTTGGATTTAAAAACTTCCCAATCTGCCATTAAAAAAAGTGTGCACAGTCATTCTTTAATTAGCACATTCCCTGTTATAATTATGTTGGTCTAACGCCCAGATCTTTTACTGAAATCTTGACATTTTCTTAGACTTCGCTGCCTAAGGTACAGATAGATATTCATATATTATTAGTATTTCTTTATTTACAGACTCAAGGTCCAGATAAAAAAAAAGTACACTCAACAATATTATATTGTAGTTATAGATATAGAAAAGGGAGTGTCATCTTCCTTTTAAACTGTCATTTTTAATACATTTTTTGACTTCATTTACTAATTTAAAATCCCATGATCTGTCCCCTCCTCATTCTCTTCCTCTGTCCCTCTGGCCTCCCCATGCCTTTCACTTTGGTTTTCTTTACCCTCCCCCCTTCTCTTTCTTAATTCAGTCCCTCCATTATTGTTCCCCAGACACAATACTGGCAGGGCACTTTATGTTGTGTCAGTTTCTGGGAAAAGGTAGCTTGTTATTCATCTGTTTTGTGTCAAAATGAACTCAATAATCATAGAAACATGATACAGTCCCAAGTTAAAAGTAAAAGTTACCTCCATTGAACCTAAAAGAAGCGTCATCTTTCTTCATCAGCAGCCAGATGCAGGGTACACTGTGTTTAGTTGTAGCCCCCCCCCCCCCCCCCCCCCCCCCCCC
>NC_045750.1:2586014-2587133 GCF_008692095.1 Etheostoma spectabile | reverse complement strand
ACCCTCCCCGGGCCCCCTCCTGCTACATCCCACCCTCGCCATGTTGCCACGGCAACATGTCGGACTGCCACGCTGTCTGCTCTGCCCTCTCCTCCAGATGGGCCTCCCTTTTGTTGCACACAGACATTAAAACACATTTCTCCATCTTGCTCCCTCTTTTTTTTTTTCTTCCAAGACGCTGCTCAGCCAATCACTGAGCGGCGTCACACAACACTGTAAAAGATTGATAAACAATGATGTAATATTAATAGTGTAATGCTGCTTTCTATAGCCACACAATGCTGCCGCAGTAAATAAATACAGAGTAAAGAAATCTTTTATCTTTTTTGGTGCATCTTAATGTTTTGTGGGTTTTTCTAGCATTCAAAATGAAGTTGACTTTTTTTTTAAGTACACATGTCGACGAGTTTTGGATGGACTGCTAATTTAAGGATGAACTGTAATTACTTTGGTGATCATCTGCTTTTTGCCACTAGCAAATCTTTCATTTGTCCCTTTTTATAGAGCCTGAACGTCTGCAGATATTTAGACCACTTTAACACACATAATGGTGCAGTGAACTCTCCATGGATTTACTCTGCATTAGCATCGTTACATAACATGCAACCCCCCAGAATAACTGGCACTCCGGAGAAAATAGTGCCAACAACGTCTGCAAGAAAAGACATGAAATAGGTGTTCCTACGGTTTCTTCTAAAGCTGCGGCCTGTGTGTGAAAACACTTTAATTCTGCGCGATATCTTGGCGCAATAACTCAAATCTTCTGATCCGCCTCCTTTTCATCATCATTATCACGCATAAAAGATGATAAAAGGTTTCTAAGTACCCTATACTTTTTTTTTTAAATCTCAAGCAGTATAATTAAGACAGCATATTCACAATATGCTTTGAAATCAGAAAAACCGATCCTAGCAAATGAGTTTATCCCTCCTGTTGTCCTCGGGTCAAATTAGACCCCTTTAAAAAAATGTCTATATCTGAACTATGGGTTTCTCTTTAACCAAATTAGCCCAAATAATGGATTGGATTCCATACAATCGATCACTTTCATTCTTGACAAAACTCATCTGTACGTTCTTCAAAGCAGGATTAGCTGGGAGACTTCTTCTAGACCAGGGC
>NC_045750.1:2585132-2586004 GCF_008692095.1 Etheostoma spectabile | reverse complement strand
ACTTGTGGAATACCTGCACAACAGGGATGTGGTTGTTGTAGCAGTGTTTTGTCGTTGAGAACGAGCTAGCATGCTATGGTAAGCCACACAGCTCACCCAGAGACTGAAGGCAGAGGACATTCAGAAACCGGAGCTCACTCAACAACAGCCTGGATAGTTATTTTCCCCAAGTGTGTGTGCGTGTGGAAGCACCAGAGACACAAAATAACACCCCAAATCTTAGAAAAAGTGTTGTTGTTTTTCATAAGTGTTGAGGCATTCCGCCGCCGTCTGTCCAAGGGCCAATTGGTTAATTGTTACAATGTAAATTAAAATATGCTTTAAAAATACATATAAGCTTTATTAGCATGTTTGTTTTGTCCATATGTGCTCGTGCTGTGTTCCGCATGTGGTAGGCCACGTCTCCGCTGCTACAATGAGTTTTTTTTGTGTGTTTTTTTGACCCCCCCAGCATGTCAGACTCCGCCTATGGTTCTGTGACTAGAAGTGCAGCCGATCGAGATCTTCAGCCAAAGAGAAGTGAAGTGAAGCAGCGCTGAGCTCTGCTCTCTGTCACATACTGTAACATTCACCATTGATTTACCTCTTTTTTTTTTTTTACTAGCTTTATTCAGACGTCCTCTCATGAAGGTGTTTTTTTGTAAAGAACAAGCCAATGTCGTCACTCCGGGCTACACTTTACATCCAGCGAAGAAAGAGGCACTGGAATGGATTGAGAACTCACTTTTTCACTCGAGGACATGTTTACTCATGCTTGTGTGGATCAGAAGTGACAGCAGCAGAGCCGAGCGGAGAGAGCTCATCAGCCTGATGTGCTGTTCCAAGACGGAGACGGGAGGGTGAGGGCGGGGGGGGGGGATGTGACCACCACA
>NC_045750.1:2584480-2585122 GCF_008692095.1 Etheostoma spectabile | reverse complement strand
CATATAGAGTGGTAGACGACGCATGTCAGATTTTGTAACATCAGCTGCTTGTTTGCTGAGTACTGATAGACTCCCGCTCTCCAACAAAAATGTTGCATGTTACAGTGTTTTTTCTTCAAAAACTGCATTTTGCAGCTTTTTAGGTCTTTCTTCATCAGGGGAAAAAGAATAACAGGTGCATGTATTTGCCAAAAACATTGTCTTTTTACAACTACCTCCCATCAATAAGCGGAGACCTTTCTACACATTATTTAAATCTACATAGCAAAAGGTTATGTTTACTTTTCTTTTTTTTGTCTCTAACATCTAAAAAGTAAGTGAAAAATGCCCCTTACAATTTTAACGTACCTTTAAATTAAGAGTTAATTTGCAAAAAAGAGAATAAAGCCATTCTTAGAATCAATAAAGCTTGAAATTGATTTTCCCTTGAGGAAGCAGTACAAAAAAAATTGATTTAGGAAGATTAAAGAAATGTAGATTTCTTATCAAAACAACTCATATTTTCGGGAAACAGTCAGGAGGCCAAAGAGATTCAATTCATATTGATATTAAACTGAAAAGCAGCATATCGGCACACCCAAAGAGAATAAAACACTGTGTAGTTTGACAAAGTAGAGCATGCTGCCAGCAAATATTTATTAA
>NC_045750.1:2581817-2584470 GCF_008692095.1 Etheostoma spectabile | reverse complement strand
ACACAGTAATGATTGCACAGGGGGAAAGAAATTAGAGTGTAGTCATGTCTGAGGTGCATTTTCCCTTATTTTGACAAGCAGGATGATCAGAATAGAACCGAGAATTGATGAAATTTGGGAAATATTTCTGGGGCGACTCTAGGATCAGACCTTTATGGGGGCTCATCCCCTTATAGGGGCTCATCCCCTTATGGGGGCTCATCCCCTTATAGGGGCTCATCCCCTTATGGGGATGTGATGCGGCTATAGTGCGTACAAAAGTGCTGTATATGTCTGTCCAGGTGGATGATAAAGGCTGGTAGAAGGTCATCCGGTACCATCCTCTCGCTGCTGCGACAGCCCCATTTGATCCGTTAAATAAGAAATGAGCAGCCGGTGACTCACAGGTTGGAGGAACCTGAAACATTTTTACCCACTGCAGACCAGCCTCATTCCCAGACATGGGAAGTAACAAAGTACAAATACTTTGTTACTGTACTCAAGTAGATTTTATTGATAATTTACTATTTTTGTGCCAACTTTTTACTTTTACTCCTTCCATTTTGAACACGAATAGCGGTACTTTCTACTCCTTACATTTTACAAAATTGGCTTGTTACTTTACTTTCAAATAATTTCAGTTTAAACTGATATACGTACGTTGCAAATCATTGTGGCATGATGGCGGTAACGTAGTAGTGTGGACGGTGACGTGATTGAAAATGAAACATTGTGAGCCTGACATGTTACATTTTTTATTATTAGACTCCATGTTCAAAGATTTGCTACCTGTCAGTTTGCAAGGCTACTTTTTCTTTTTATACTTAAGCCTTGTGTTGTCTTCCCGTTGTCAACCGTGCAATTTTTAAAATTTTAAATACATTTTTTTTCACGATTTTGTTCTTTTTTGACACTTTTGCCGATGTTCTTGTCAATTTACCTTTCCCTGCGTTTTGAAAGCTTTTTAAAAAAAATGTATCACTTTTTTTAAGAGTTCTTTTGTCATTTTTTTCAAATGCTATACAATTGAATAAAACACTCAAATCTAATGAAAGTAGTGAACTCATCACATATTGTACTTGTGCTTACCTATGGAGCCATCCACGTTATTTATCTTGACAATTTGATTGAAAGAAAGCCAAATTTCTGATATAGAAACTTTTTAAAAATGGATCATGACAACTCATGACTTCATGGTCCCTCCTCAGTTTTACCAGAGATGGATTTCAGCGTCTGATGGAGTTCTGCTTTGTGCTGGGAGACAATGTGTTCAATTTTATTCTGTTTCATTTCGGATACATATATCATTACAATGGTTGTTTCTTCGGCACCGTCAGGTTCTGAATGTGAATCAGAGAAAGGTTGTTGTTGTTTTTTTGGCAGGTACATCAGATGCTGACTCACTTCTCTCTAACAAGCAGCTATCTCTGGAATCTGCCAGATTCAATTCACTTACATGGGCTGCAGTGGTGGAAAGTAACTAAGCACATGTACACAGTACAATCTTGGCATATTTTAATTTTATGTTACTCTATACTTCTACTACACTACATTTTGAATGCTGTACCTTTTTACTCACTTTCATTTATTTGACACTTAGTTACTTTTTACATTAAAAACAAATGCTTAGATATGATACAGGACTGCATTATCCGCCCAGTATTATCCAAATGATCTTATATTGGCTCCCTGTGACAAGCTACAACAGTAAAATGCCCTTGCATATATTCATTAGTGATAAACTGAATTATAGAATATTGTAAAATATAACACAGGGAACGAAGCCATTCTGCATAATGAGTCCTTTACTTATACATACTTGACAATTTGCTAATTTTTGCTAATAATATTTCTGTACATTTACTTAAGTAAGATTTTAAAGTCAGGACTTGCATGCATGATGCATATTATATGATGGTAATGAGCCTAATGATAAACCAGTATTCCGACCCATTGCAATATCAACAGACAGAACTTTTTTTTGTTTTGTTAAAACTTAGCTTAAATTCTTGTGGAAATTATACTTATACAGTTGGGCAACTTTAGTTGCAAAACACGTTTTATTTTGTCCTCTGCAGCCCGGACTGATCCTGATTTAGACCAACACTCGCTACTGGAATCAAAATGACCAAACTGCTCGGAGCAAAGCTTGTAGTGTGTGTGGTTATCTGTTAAAGGACACATTGAGTATCCTTAAGGTGGACTCAGTGCCAGAATATTCAGATTCAAAGAAGCAGCTGTGTCTGCTCACGATCGGCTGACTTTCATCTGACGAGCGCATGTGCATGTTGTTACCGCTGAGTGTGTCCGTGTGTCTTTCAACAGAACCACGGTGTTGTTTCTGTCCCCTCTGGATCTTTGAGCTTTTATAACACACCTGCTACATTTCAATGTTTCAATCAGAAGGGACTTGTTTGCAGATATGCAAAGGTTTGTTGTACATAAGCATAATCAAATGTAAAGTCTTTGGAGCTTTAGACTCCATTGTTATAGAATAATTTGCAAAAGGGGTAAGGAAGCCAAGACAATCCCAGGTGCCTTTGGGTGACGATGACTGGAGGTGGAATGACAGCTGACAGCATCTTGTGACCTCATAAGGGGCAAGATTCCATATCGGCCCATCTGAGCTTCCATTTTCTCAAAGGCAGAGCAGGACACCCAGGGCTCGGTTTAC
>NC_045750.1:2576351-2581807 GCF_008692095.1 Etheostoma spectabile | reverse complement strand
ACCATTTCTAGCCACTGGGGGACCATAGGCAGGCTGGAGGAACAGACATATTAATGCAAAAAAAACCTCATACAGTGAAATTTTAAGGCCATGGGACCTTTAAAAATGAGAAACTTTCAACATAATCTCCAGTAAAAGATATTCAGATAGTGTTGTGGGCGGGACATTAAGTCAGACTCAGTGATGAGTCAAAGTAAAGTAGCGGGACGGACACAGAGCTGTAGCAGAGCCAAAGTAGACAACTTTTTAATGAATGAATCGGTCATCAGACAAAATAAAACGTGGATATAGATAATCTGCAAATTGAAAAAAAATGCCCTGATGATCGCCCAGGGCCGATAATCAGTCTATCCCTATTAAAGATGACTCCCCCACTCCGCACCTCGTCCTGTGGCTGTTGGACTGGTCTTCTGTCCCCTTCAGTTGTCTTCAACCTTTCGCTGTAACTGAAGCCGCTCTGCCACGACCGGCAGCGAGAGAGGCCAAAAATAACCCCCCCCCCACCTCGTTCACTTGTTCAGGATCAAATTTTGCCTCCAGTAGACAAAACATCAAAGAAAATCCGTATGTGGTTTTGAGAGGCTGGTTTCTGGATTATTGTATTTACTGAATATTTGAGCTGTCTATTGTCAGAACTGCAACTGCAGGTATCAAAACCAACCTTTGGTAAAAGCACTCCATATCTCTCAACACTATTCCTTTGAGGTTTCTTGCCAACTTATGTCAAATTAACAGCATATCCAGTCGTTTTTTCACCTGGAATCCAATACAGAGAAATTCAAGTTTTGCACCTTTTTTTAATGATTTTCAAAAGCTTTCTCTTTCACATACGTAAATAATGTTTTTGGCTGATGCTCCTGCAGTTTGAGTGACAGTTTTTTAGTGTAACTAAGTACATTTAGTCCGGTACTGTACTTAAGTACAAAATTTGAGGGTACTTCACTTAGATCTTTTCCTTTCATGCCACTTTCTACTTCTACTCCGCTACATTTCAGAAAGAAATGTTGTACTTTTTACTCTCCTACATTTATTTGACAGCTTTAGTTACTAGTTACTTTACAAATTTTGATTTTTGCACACAAAACACTTGTAGTTTACAACTTTTTGTATCAACAAGTCCAGGTAAAATGATCAGACGACGAAACACTTAGTTGATTGACAGAACTGTTTTCCAGATTTAAAAATTTGAGGATTTTTCTGCATTGAGTACTTTGACCATTTTCTTACATACTTGCAGGACTTTTACTGGCAGGAGTATTTTTACAATGTGGTATTCATTTAATTTTATTTATAGTATCAATTCGCAACAAGAATTATGTCGAGGTACTTTACAGATAGAGTAGGTCTAGACCACACTTTATACTTTACAAAGACCCAATTCCAGTTATTCCCCTGAGAGCAAGCATTTAGTGTGACAGGGGCGAGGAAAAACTTCCTTTTGGGAGAAACCTGGAACACAGCCAGGCTCTTGGTGGGTGGTGTCTGACGGGGCCGGTTGGTGGTGTGATGAACAGTGGCAATTATTGTACTTTTATTAAAGTAAAGCATCTGAGTACGTCTTCCACTACTGCCTGCATAGCACCTTAAAACAGCCCGAGAGCTGTCTAAAACCATGAAAACAAATAGGACAATAATTTAATGAGACATCAAGACGCCCAAACATTGACAGCCAGAGGAGAGCGCAGGGTTCAACAATAATTTGAATTCACAGAAAACTTTCAAATCATAAAAGATCTTCACGCAGCATGGCAGCATGGGGGCCCAATGGTTAGCACTGTGGCCCCACAGCATGAAGGTTCTGGGTTTGAATCCCGGTCCTTTCAGTGTGGAGGTGGCGTGTTCTCCCCATGTCTGCGTGGGTTTCCTCCGGGTGCTCCGGTTTCCCCCACCATCAAGAAACATGTACTAGGTTTTCCAGTCAGTGTCCTTGATCAACTGGCTCACATCTGGAGTTGGTCCCCGGGCGCTGTAAATGAGGGACGGGTTAAATGCAAAGACTGAATTTCGTAACATGAATGGTATGTTGACAATAAAGTACTTTTACATGAACATATAAATATATACTGTATGTATGGATTGTGGAAAAATTAAAATGGGAACTTCTTCCCTCCATCCGTCCTGCTCCTTCACATCTTTCAGCATTCTTGGATTTACTTGCATCGCCCTCCACCTTTTTTTTTAACACTTTCCTTATTGTATACCAAGGGTGTAACTTAGGGTTCAAAGCTGGGGGGTTTGAGATCCATTTATAAACTTTTTGATTATTGGTAAATTACATCTATGCTGTATACCATTTATAAGATTATCGTCTTCACTTGGGTGGGAGCAGATCAATCCGTTAGCTCCTGTTCCTGCTCCTTCACTCCCCTCCAGTGCAGCAGGGGCCCTGTAGCTTATTTTCCATTTTCTGTGTTATGTATAATGCAGCAGGTTGCTTCATCAAAGAGAAAATGTGTGTCAGAGCAGAGGGCAGGCCAGAGGTTCAGAGTCAGATCTAACAGCTGGTGTGTGTATGTGTGTGTGTGTGTGTGTGTGTGTGTGTGTGTGTGTGTGTGTGTGTGTGTGTGTGTGTGTGTGTGTCTTTATTACGAGCACTGACACTTTGGAAATATTTTGCACCCATATTCAGAATTTATAACTGGATTATTGGGTTTTATAAACAATTATTGTGTGAAGGGAACGATATTTTATTCCAGAAATATATTTTATATCTTGTTTAATGTAAAATGCATTGAACCCTGTGTTCTTGCAGCAGGAAACATATCGTGGGGGCATGGGTATGTAAAGTCTGGATGAGAATCATTTTAGGCTGATTTTATGATTTATAATTTGACTATAGTCTGTTTAAATTTGTAGAAATCCTTAAGAAGACTGGTTGCACAAACTGTTGTCCTTTTATAAGTTCAGTCAGACCACTCCCTTACTGTTACTGGGGAGTGATATTAAAATAGCTCCCCCCTGGTTGGAGCCTGCAGGTGGATGCTAGGGTGGTGGTGGGGCTGAAAGCAGGCAGCGATACAGGTGCAGGGCACCAGCATTGGCAACTGGAACTGCAATGTATGCTTAAATAGACCGCTAAATTAAGGGGGTGTGTTTGGTAAATTAAACGGAGAGTGAGGCAGGTCAGGTGTGTGCACAGCAGGGCAGCTGAACTAGCTCGAAGGCGTCACACCAGCTGTGTGCTTTCCCTTTCCTGTTTTTGAAAACATGGGGAAATGAATAATACTTTTTTTACATGTTGTGAACAACTTATGCACAAGTGGCAAATAAATTGTGAAAGCAACTTAACATTTCATGGCAAATCAGGCAGATTTATTTTTTATTTGGGGCACAAAGTTGTACTTTTATCCTGTAAGACAACTCACTTTTTCTCCAAAGGATGCTAGGGTGGTGCTTGTTTCGTCCACATGCACTAGACGTATTCAGCAGCTCTGCACTCAGTGGCATTTTTGACATTGGTCACTGCACATTACATGGTCGTGGAGTGTAAATACACCATTAAGTTCAAAGAAAGAAGACTTGGAGAGAAAAAACGCGCTTTGGGCTTCAGTTACACGCATACAATGTCGGCCATCACACATCTGACAGCTGTAGACAGAATGATTAAAGACGTGTATGGCACGGCAAAAACGTGGCTGGAATACACCCTGTGACAATGGGATTTTTCACATGTGAAGGGTGGCGCTGGAGGAAAGATCCGGAGGAATTTATGCACTGGGAAAATGACACAGCATTACAAGAAACCACAGTCCAAGGTGTTGCTCAAAGGTAAAATGGTCTCCATGCAGGTTCAGTGGGGTTACCAAAACCCTCTTGAGCTGCTGAATCTTCACATTTTATGTCAAAATGGCCGTGGGTGTCCAGATAAAGTGTCTTGATTTGGACCAAAGCGTTGGACAGTCTGGTAGCCAACATACTGCCAACGGAGCAAAAAACTCTAACGGCACCTTGGCCCTTTGATGATATCAGACTGGATCATATCATATCATTACATCAGTCAGACCTTAATTTAAAAAAAACTGGCCTGACCTCAGAGACTTCCTCTGCCTCTCCCCCACACTGCTTACAGTTTTTGTAGTTCTATCTGGGCTTTTTTCATCAGCTGGCTTTGTTATGTCAGAATATAATTTCACCATACTGCTGAACCACAGTCAACACACTCTCTCACATACTCACACACACACACACACACACACATTGTGGAGTGCATTTATCATAATTGCGTCCAGCGGTTGAGGAACCGCTGTGTCAGGCCCAGACTGCACACACTAACCTGTGTGAAGGACTTATTTCCCTCCGGTGTTGTAGCTGCGGCGACCTCAAAATAGACCGGACCATTTCCTATTGAATATGAGATTAAAGCCCATTTGCAAAAACTAATCTTATGAAAGGGGACAGGAAACTCACAGAGGTAATTTTCCATTTGCTGGAACTCAAAAAAGGACTGCAGAATAAATCCTCTTGATTGAGACTGGCTCTTTGTTGTGATGAAACACAGAGAGATTATGAATCTCAGTTATCAGATGACATAACGATTGCAGCGGTCATTAAGACTCATTATCCCCTGGTTAGAAAATAGCATTAAATACAGCAGATAATGAATTTACAGCCGTGGAGCTTCCAACAATTTGTCCTCATGTTGTCTTTTAAATACAGCCTCGTCTCCCTAAAATTACATTCCCAGACACCTAAACTGCACTTTAATAATTATGTGTTGAGGGAAACCTTTTTTAATGTGTTTCTTGGATGACTCACAAATAATTTTTTTAATCAAAGTCCATCTAAGGAGGAGGCCGTGGTGGATGTATGGTAGAGCCCGACCGATCTGACCAACTGATATTGGACATTTTCTACACACCAGTGTACGGTTTTCCTTTACTCTCCGTTTCCTGCCCAGGGACTTCAGATGAAGATGAGTTTTATAACTCCGGTCGTGCTCAGAAGCTGTGCATTGTCCCTGTCAAATAAAGAAATAGAAAATCAAATTACTCGTGGAACTGACATAGCCATTGTGGCGTTCTGGTCCGACTAACGAGGCTCCATCAGCAGTCGTTGTTACATGTTACATGTTGCCATAGCGAGGAGTTTGTCTGTCAGCCAGTCATCCAATCAGGACATCACATACCGGGGAGTCGTACCTTTTTTATTTCATCTAGTCGTGATTCACAGTTTGCGCTGCTGCCGCTGCACAGTATAGAAAAAAAAGAAAAGATAGAACATAAAATTATGTTATTTTATATCAACGCTTCATCACTGAGTGTTAGATAAGACTCACATACATCACAATACTGCACTAAGAGCAACTTGCACATCTTACATCTTTAGAAATACTATTTAAGTAGATACAAAATTACATTTTTATTCCCAACTTATATGTATGTTTTTACATTCTCCACTTTGTATTGTCTTTACTTTTTGAAAATTGTCCTTGTATTCTATCCTAGTTATTATTTCAT
>NC_045750.1:2569838-2576341 GCF_008692095.1 Etheostoma spectabile | reverse complement strand
TGTACTGTATGTGTGCTGTGTGTCTGATATTTTGATGCTGTAGCACTGTAATTTCCCATTTTTGGACTCAATAAAAATCTATCTATCCATCTATCTATTTAACAGCTAACATTCAAACTTATGAACACACGCAAGACATCCGAGTCATCACTCCTAATTAATTATACATGAGTAATTACATCATGTATGTGCACACCAAAAATTTTGATTTATGAGGTTAGTGATGTTGGACTGCTATTATTTTGAACAAAACTGTTCATATTGCTTTGTTTCTTCTTTCAACAGGACAGTTTTCCTGCTAGGTTTGGAGGGATCCACTTTGTGAACCAGCCCTGGTACATCCACGCTCTCTACACCGTGATACGACCCTTCCTCAAAGACAAGACCAGGAAGAGGGTGAGGCCAGAAGATGTTACATTAAAGCAGCTATAATACATAGTTTTTACATTAACAATGGATTATATGACTTATTGATGACTACAAAAAGCCACCGTACGCTTCTTGCTTGGCAGCAAACAGCAGACAGACCCAGTTAGAGACTATTTCCATCAGGAATCGGTAGAGGCCAAAAACAGAGCTAAAAGAGAGAGACTATTGGATTTATAATTATCAGGTGGGAAAGCAAAACACAAAGACTCCTAATGAATGATTGTGTTGCTCCATAACTGTTCGACGTGGAAATTAAGCAACTGTTTGGATAAAAAAAATATACATATATGAATGCAGGTTTAATCAGGCTTTCATCTGTTAAAGAACCAGAGAAAAAAATCCTATATTGGTATTTAAATTTTAGCAGAAAAATTAAAAAAATCAGTTTTTGAAGGGACAAAAGTGACAAAAATGAGCATGTATTATTATTTGTTTTCTTTGACAATGCAAATTTAATTTATCATGTAATTATCATGTAGCAACATCTGGACTCATTGTTAAACATAAACTGAACTACCTGCAGCTGAAAGCTTTATTTAGATTGGTATCAGAACATTGTCTTTGCTTTAAAGATGGAGTAGGACATTTTTTTTTATTAAATCAAGCATTTTGCCGCTTTGTTTTGTCTGCACAAAAGCTTTTTTCAGTCAAGCTAAGAGGCTTTGCCTCATGGCAGAGCGATTGTCGACCACCTGGAAGGTTGGTGGTTTGATCCCTGGCCCTCCCGATGCCATTCACCTTGTATGGCCGTCTCGGCCAGCGTGTATAAATGTGTGTGAATGGTGATTGGCTCTTGTACTATACTGTAACTGTCTTACTGTCTGTGGCCGTCCCCTTTGCAGATCTTCATGCACGGAAACAACCTGAACAGCCTCCACCAGCTGATCCATCCTGAGATCTTGCCGTCGGAGCTGGGCGGGATGATGCCGCCGTACGATATGGGCACGTGGGCGCGGACGCTGCTGGACCACGCCTACGACGAGGAGACCGACTACTGTCCGGAGTCCTACACCCTGTCAGTACAAGACCTGGAGAGAGACCTGGAGAAAAACCTGTCCCCGAAAACCATGAAGAGGTCAGCGCATTCCTGCACTCGTTGCTGTTGTACTGCTTTTCTTTTACTTTTCTTAAGAAAGGGGTTCACTTTTTTCACAAAATATTCCCAGCTGCTGCAGGGATTCGCACCACAAACCTCCTGGTTACCTGTCTTTCTAAACTGGGCTCCACCTTAGAGAAATAACATGTAATGCTTGAAAAAAGTAATCCAAAGATAAACCAATTTGTAATTTATTGCTTGTTTTCAGTACTTTACAGTATATTTAGATACACATGAATAAGTAATACCCCTGGGGCGCTTAGCCAGCCCCCTTGGTTGAGCATGCGCCCCATGTTAAAAGACTCGGTCCTAGCCACAGCGGTCGCCGGTTTGACTCCAAATTGTGGCCCTTTGCTGCCCATGCCTATAAATTGCTGTCACTGCTGTCTCTTGCCATCTCCTGCCAATCAGATTTGTCTTGACGCGATTGTGATTCAGCCTACGCACAGCACACACGCACACTCATAGCCACAGGCACACACATATGGACTAATGAGTTTCCAGTAGATCTATCAGCGCTACTTAGCAATGTCTCAAAAGAGAATTTTTGATCTTTTTCAATCGCCCAACCCCAGTCACCCGAGGACTAGCGAGACGCACTCAGCTCAGCTGTACCTCATGGAGGGGAGGGGGGAGTGAGTTTTTAAAAGGAGACAGAGGTAGAGTGGTCTGCAGAATACAGAGCCTGTGTAACAGTGTATCTTTAGACTCTACGTGGACCGTGGACCCCCCTCCTCTTATATTTTATTACCTACAGTATGTATCCACAGAACATGCAGAAAATGTCAAAGTAATTGTGTTATCTTTGCATAATTAGTGTAAACAAGTTAGATAATGACGATGCTAATGTGTAGATGTTATCTTATCTTTGGCTTCACTGCAAATGAAGACCCTTTGACTATACTGTATATTCATGTATTCATATCTTTATTTGAAAGAAAACATATGGCAAAATAGTACTGTACTTCCGTACAAATGTGAGGTACTTGAGTACTTCTGTTGTATGCAACTTTATACTTTTGACTCCATTACCATAATATGAAGTTACTTTGCATTGTAAGTAAGGTAATGAAATAAGAGAGCCAAATTCTGCATGAGGAGTCGGTTCTTTTTGTTTTTTTTACAAAAGCAATGGATCTAAGTCACATTCTGCATAGTCTAAATCAACGTTTCATTTCCGGCATTGCCGCTGGAACTGCCACCGGTCGTCCCAAATTTTGGCATTTTTATCTACCTGCACGGTAAATCCAGACAGCTAGCAAGACTATCTGTCCAATCTGAGTTTTCTGTTGCATGACTAAAACTACTTCTGAGTGTACACATGTTCCACCAAAACAAGTTCCTTCCTGAGGCAGGAAGCAGGAAGCTTTGCAGCGGCACCGTAGCTCTGTCTGGCCCTTAGTGTCGCCCATGACGATTGTGATTGGTTTGGAGAAATTCCAATAAACCACAACCCATTTTTCTCCCAGACCTTCCTCCGCAGCGCTGTGGAGGAAGGTCTGGAAATGCTAGGCTACATTCTGAGAGTGGCATGTGCAAATAGACGAAGTAGCAACTGAAACAGGTAATTTGTCTGATG
The DNA here is from genome assembly GCF_008692095.1 of Etheostoma spectabile. Taxonomy (NCBI): domain Eukaryota; kingdom Metazoa; phylum Chordata; class Actinopteri; order Perciformes; family Percidae; genus Etheostoma; species Etheostoma spectabile. Next base: position 2,573,237 of record NC_045750.1, on the reverse strand, counting down.
ATGTTTTGTCGTATGTCCGTGCAGGTCTCAGTCTGTGGTGGAACCAGGCGTCCTGAAACGGCCAGACAAAGTCAAGAGTGAAGAGGACAACATGCAGCCGCTGCTCTCGCTGGACTAAACCCCACGTCCAATAACAGCTCAAACGCATAATCAAAAGGCATTCACACACAAAAACACACTGACTTACCTGCGCACCTACAGGGAGCGACACGAGCGCTCTGAAAACACCTTTCTCCGAAAAAAACGCTGCTGCATTTTGGATTCTTGTTTCTCTTGAACTCAAGGAAAAATCTCAACAAGCCGATAGAAAGTAGACGGACGAGCCAGAGACAAAAGGGACATTTTCCTCACACAGGAGGGCATCCTGAGAGCTGCTGATGGTGATCATTTAGTCATTTGTCAAGTGCCATTTCCCAAGAAACTGTAAGTGGACGTCTTTTGAACAATCCAGCCCCGTCAGTGTGGAGAGAGGAAAGAAGAACAAAACACAGAGAAAGAAAGAGTTGCCACATACAAAACAGTGTTTCCTACAGTTGTATAATAGATGGGTGAGGATTTGAAAAACTGGAAACCCTACTTCCGAGAGACCTTGAGGCCACAATTCCCGGGCTGCAGTTTTTTTCTTTTCTTCTTTGTACAGTAATTTAAAGAAAACGAGAAGCACGGCTCAGGATTTGCGACAATACTGAGCTTGTTTAACCTCCTGGACACAAAACTGGCAGACAGGCAGGCACTGGGTTCACTGGGAGGTTACGGGCGTCTTTCCTGTGAAAATAATGTCCGAATTATTGCTCCAGTTATCTCCTGGAAAAGCAAACCCCCCTTTACGGTAAGAGTTGGCTATATCAGTTATGTGTTTTTTCCTCTTTTTTTCTGACCCGTATGTTAGAAAACAATATTTCTCCTGTCATTAGGAAGCGGCAGAATCTTTTAAACAATGACCCACATCCTCATGTTCGGACAAAGATGACTTAAAGACATATTTTGAGAATTTAATATGTAGGATTTCTAGCCAGAAAATAAATTTTTAAAAAAGGCCCACATTTAATTTCATAAAAGCAGAGAAAAGGCACTCACATCACCCTCTCCTGTGACTTTGTGACACATTTCCTCTCTTTCTGGCAATAATAATCTTAAAAGGCCAAACATTACCACAGTATCTGTTATTAAACATGTCAGTATTATAAGATTTAAAGATGCATTAAAGAACTACATAGGAATTTTTTTTGCAGGTTTTTTAGTAAAAATCACACTCATGCATTATTTTAATGAACTGTCGCTGTTTCATAATGCGGCTAAAACATTTTTAATCAGTATTCCTTTCAGTTGATGATCTTAACTCAAACGCCAGTTATTATCTGCTGAGCTTTCCGCCACATCTCTTCTTCATATATAGTAGTCTACAGATTACAGTGAAGATGGACAGGCTATACCGGGCAAATATTGACTTCCCAAAAATGCTTTTCCATGGCCCCAGCCAGTGACGGGCTGGCCATCGGGAATTTGGGCAAATGCCAGAAGCCCCCCCACCCTATGTGCCCCTAGGGGACATTTCTGATAATTGGTCCTTGGTTAATTTTAATAGGTTTTTGTTTCCATGCAGCCACAAATATTCAAGATTGTACTGCGGTGAGGTGGATGGAAAATTAACTCGGAAGGCAAAGTTACTCATTTTCAAGCTAACGCCAGGGCCGTTTTTTTAATCCCAGACCGTCACTGGCCCCAGCTAAAGCTTTCTGACCTCCTGTAGTTAAGCCTCTTCTGAATCAACAGACGGTAAATCAAAACAAAAGGTAATAGGGCTGAATGTTAGACTGAATGAAACTGCGACTCTGACGGGCAGAGCAGCGGAGGAAAAAAGCCAGCCGGGCTGGAAGCAGACAGCCGAGCAGATTCCAGAAAGGCCGGCAGGCAGGAAGTGTGAGGTGGCCCGCTGCAACGAGAGCAGACAGCTGGAACGTTACACTATCACACCAGCGTCCATGACATGTCAACCTCACTCACAACAGCTCAGAGGCCCGAGTCTGTGCAGAGTTGAGTTAGACTGCAGCCTCAGTATTATCTGTCTGGTTCCACCGATGATCCACTCAGATGGAGATAACAATCTGCCACATTATGATATTTTGTATTTATTTCTAATGTGATCAGGCAGTTGTCTGCGAGCAGACACTACCTGTGGCAATCAGGCTGGGAAACTGTTTTCATTGTTAGTTTTTTGCTCATGTGTATCACAAGATAAGGATCATTTTGAATTCTTCTTAATTCTTCTTATTAATAGACCCTTCTCTAAGCCTTTGCTCTTCTTTGTAACTATTGCTACACCTTTTGGTTCTCACACAGCAAACACAGAACGTTAGATAGATGATTGCATCAATGAGCAGAACTCTTTTACATCCAATGACAACTTCAAGTGTTAGTAGTCTATATCCTCGATGTTCCACTTCCGGGATTGTTCAGACGTCCATTTCCTTCCTCTTTCTTTGTGTTGGCGTTCTAACCCCCTGTGGATTTCTGAGGACTATGGGTACCTGGTCCTCAGATCTCTGCAGGGTAAATCCAGACCGCTAGCTAGACTATCTGTCCAATCTGAGTTTTCTGTTGCACGACTAAAACTACTTTTGAATGTACACATGTTCCACCAAAACAAGTTCCTTCCCGAGGCTGTCTTGCAGAGGCGGCGTTTCTCCGTGCGGCGCTGAAGCCGCTGACACATGATAGGCGGTAAAACCGATTCTCGCCGGCCGTTCCTTTGAATTCCTATGAGGAGGGTTAGTTGGCTAGAATTCCTAGTGACTGCGCTGCCCCTGGCGTTGTGCACCGTTCGGATTTGACTCTTTGTGCTGCGCTCGAAAGTGCAACCAATGAGATGACAGCATGACATTACCTAGCAATGGGAAATAGATTCCTCGCACCCTGTGCTGCGTTTTGCTCTCTGCACCTATTCAGCAGTGTACAGTTAATAAATCGCTTATCATGTGTAGGTGGCCTTACCGCAGCCCAACACAATTGTGATTTATGCCAATAAACCAGTGCACGTTTTTCTGGTCTGGGCTGAGCCCTGAATGTTAACAACATGTCCTGCCCTACGCTGACCTTGATCAGAAACTTATTCTTTCATACGTCAAAAAACAAATGTAATCCAGCAGAAGAAACTTTTCCCCTTGAATCAAAATTACATTACATTACATTTTGTCCAAAGCAACTTACAATTGCTACATAAATCAATAAAATCAGTCGCACGCCTCTGAAGCAACTAGGGTTTAACCCTCATGTTGTCCGTTTTCAGTTATTTTTTTATCTTTGGCACAAAAAATGGGCCGTTGAAACAAGCGCAGAAAATGTCAACAATAAAAATATCAAAATATTTTGGCAACAACATCAAAAAAAGCACCCACAACA